>NC_134206.1:47728281-48003281 GCF_965140235.1 Caretta caretta | reverse complement strand
ATCATGAGATTGGCTTAAGTAGATAGTTTCAATGTCGGGTTCTTTTAGTCTTCTGACATTTGAGCCTTTAGGTTATATTTGGGTCACGCTTTCCAGCTTTCTCTGAAAGCATGAGCACTGGAAAGGCACTTTCTCAAAAGATGAAAACTGATAGTCTCCCCAAACCCCATGATTCCACAAGCCAGTGCTTTAAGAAAAACACCCACTCACAATAAAACTGCAAGAGATGGCAACATGTTGTATGTTCCTATATAGTGTTAAATTTATGTTTTGCTCCCCTCTCCCATTCTTCTTACACTGCTAAGATAGGGGCAGGATTCTCTCTCTCTCCTCACCCTACCCTGGGGCACTGTGCAAGGCCTATTGCCTCAGAATTTTCACAACCATTAAGCCATTCCCTAAGGAGAAGTGGGATTAGTAAACTTATCCTGGGCCGCTCACTAGAGCAGGAAGGGAATTACACTGGGGCAGTTATTCAAAGCAGCCCCACTTGCACTGCTAGCACTAGCCTTCTGGGTATAACCCAGTGCACCTGGAATAACATCCAGCCTGTCTCAAGCCATCAAGGCAAGGGGGTAAACTGGGGGTCACCTGCCTCCATCAAAGCCAGTGAGTAAACTCCTGCTCTTTTATGTTCCCTCCCTATCACCCCTCCTCCTCATGACCACCCCTTGGAACCTGCTATATGCACATGTATTGACCAGTCTCCGTACCCCACACTGGATAGTTTGAAAAAGTTAAATGTGTATGAAAACCATGGAATGAGCTTGTTACACACAGTGCAGACTTAAGCAACCTTATGATCTTGTTAAACATGTCCTCTCTTAGCGTGTTGTATCTCATGTTCAAACATAACTTGTAAACTCTTCGGAGCAGGGACTGAGTCTTAGTTGACTTTAAAACCCCTTGTATGCTTTTGCAGTGCTTAATTTGTAATGAAAGAGGTGCTGGGTCTCAAGCAATTTTTTTACATTCATAACGGATGCAGCAGGCCCAGAGGTACCAGGGCTCAGCCCTGGCAAAAATTAAGCACTGTAAAATTTATGGAACTGTATATGTAATAATCTGCTTGGAAGGTAACCTGCTGTGCCCTTCTGGCAAACTGATTTACATTAGGAACAGTGGCTAAGAGAATAGGGCCAGAGAGAAAATGACTTTATAGTCTGTGGGTTGGGGTACATACCTGGGAAGTGGGGGATCCCAGATCCAGTCCCCCTGCTCCCTTATTTAATTATTTATAGCCAGTTGATCAGCTTCCCCAGAAGAGATTGAGATAATCCCACATCACAATATCCCAGTGATTAGAGAGTGGGGAGACAGCTGTTCAACTCCTTTCCCCCGGGGGCAGAGGGTGAAATTGAACCTGCATCTCCCACATCCCAGGTGAGTGCTCTAACCATTGGGCTAAAAACATAAGGCTGGAAGTGCTATTAGTGGTTTAGTGTGGAATGAGGCAGGTGCTTTCCTCGTTCTCACAAGAAACAATTTATGGGTGCCTAAACCACCCCTTTGAGAGGGATTGCCAGCTGTGGATCACAAGTAGTCTGGGCTTAGGCCAGGAGTGGGCAAAATACAGCCCGTGGGCCAGATTCGGCCCATCTATCAATCATTTCTGTCCAGGCCGGCAGGCTTTTTGGCTGCTCCTTGTGATCTCAGGGCCGCTGCTCAGGCAGGCTGCATGCCTGCTGTGGCCACATGCCGCTCCCGGAAGCAGCCAGCTGCTGCTGGCACGTCTCTGGCGGGGGAGATGGCTCCTTGTGCTGCCCCCACCCCCAGCAGCATCCTCACAGCTCCCACTGGCCGGTTTCCGTGCCAGCAGCAACCATCCGCAGCCACTTGCAGGAGTGGCATGGGGCCATGTCATGCAGGCAGCCTGCCTGAGCCCTGCTGTGCTGCTGCCTGTGAGCTGCCTGTGGTCAGTGCCTCCCAGCCAGAGCCTGCACCTCGCACCTCCTCCTCCACCCAAACCCCCTGCCCCAGGTCAGAACCCCCTCCTGCACCCAAACTCCCTCCTAGACCCTGCACCCTAATCCTCTGCCTCAGCCCGGAGCCCCCTCCTGCACCAAACTCCCTCCTAGACCCTGCACCCTAATCCTCTGCCTCAGCCCGGAGCCCCCTCCTGCACCAAACTCCCTCCCAGTCCCTGCACCCTAATCCTCTGCCTCAGCCCGGAGCCCCCTCCTGCACCCAAACTCCCTCCCAGAGCCCACAGCCCTCACCCTCTCCTGCACCCCAACACTTTGCACCAGCCTGGAGCTCCCGCCTGCAGCCAACCCCCATTAATAGAGTAGAAACGTGCAGCCCATGACGACTTACCAAAATTCATGGAGTGACCCCTCCGCAAAAATTATTGCCCATCCCTGGCTTAGGCACTTAACTCCATGAGAGAGGCAGGTCTTAAAGTACACCCCCTCTCACTCTCAGCACCATCTCCCGTGGGTAGGTTACGTGGCTCCCCACCTTGGCTTTTGTGCATTGCATTCTAAAGCACCTCTCTCCCCCCCCTTCAGGCTGTGGGGACTGCACCGTTGCTCCTGTGAGTTTCTAGGAGCCTAACTTTTAAGCAATGCAATGCTCACCCTAGCACGGCCGCGGTCCCTTGGTGGATCTGGGCCTGACACATCCCAGACAGAAAGTGTTGGTCCTGAAGCGTGTCATATTGGGAGAACCACATTTGCTCCAAATTCCCCAACCATGAACATTATTCATTGTTCCACATAGAGCATTAAGTGCTTCTGTACAAAAGGTGGCTACTCATCTCAGCTTCACAGGGATTGTTTTACGCCCACCTAATACACTTGAAGCTGCTTTGGGAGAACATGGTGCCTGTGCTAATAATCAAATGGCCCTCAACTGCAGAAAACTAGAACTCTTTGTTTTGTCTGTATTTTAAAACTAATCTGAAACAAAAAGGAATGCAGCAATGACTAGCCACTAAGGGGATGGGGTTCGGAGGTAGGGGGGGAAGGTAGGGAAGAGAATAAGTTCTCATCCTCTAGTGGAAAATCTGGCTGAAGGGGGTAAAATAAATACATAGAACAGGTTTGCTAAGGCAGCTTACCCATGCTTTGGTTTAGGAAAAATTGTCTACTATAATGTTGGCCAACACTTTTGGGAAGATGAGGTTAAAAGGGCTCTATGAACTTGACTTTGCCCCTTGACTATAATTTAGTTTTATATGTTTCTGTGTTTAATTTAATCCTGCTACTTTTAATTATTTTTATACCCTTCATGATTCCTTTCCAGCTGTATTGTTTACACCCTTGCACATAGACTCTTACACCTCTGCGTTGTCTTTTAGAGAAACTACACCTTATTTACTAATACCACACCCTCTTTACTAACCCCTCCAGGGGTGGTTAGTACCATTTTTCTCAACAGAGCAAATCTCAGACAGGTGAACACTGCACCAGGTATTTTCATGCTACTTTACATTTATTTATTTACATTGCATCCGATGAAGTGAGCTGTAGCTCACGAAAGCTCATGCTCAAATAAATTGGTTTGTCTCTACGGTGCCACAAGTACTCCTTTTCTTTTTGCAAATACAGACTAACACGGCTGTTACTCTGAAACTTTACATTTAAAGTCATTGGTGCTTGTTTTTTCCTTATCTCAACACACTAGTAAAGATACGTAAAACCAAGGAGAAGCTCATGTCCTTGGCAAGAACTGACTTTTGGTTAAAAGAAACAGCCCCTGCATGGAGTGCTACTTTGATGTACATAGCCATATTTGTTACAGAACCAGTCTGACACAGAGTCTGTTCAAGGTTGCTGGACTGATTTTTCAAAGGCTGCATAGAACTGGCCCAAGCTATCCAAGACCATCTCTCTTTTTGTAGCCATGTCTTGTAATGAGAGTTACATTCCACTGTAACTACAGGGAGGCTTGAAATAACAGGAGACAGATTCAGCGTATGCAACTCTGGCAGCTGAAATATGAATGACCATTAATGTCACAGCACAACTCACCATCACCCAGGCTTTTGCACAACAGTACCCTCATGGTCATTCTTATATGTCCAAAACTAACCACATCAGCCTTTTAAGAGCGTGGAAAGAGAAATATCATTATGGCCTTTTACTTGGGGGAGAGGCCATGAGAAGCTGGGTGGATAGATAGAAATGGAGTACCAAGGGATAATTGCAGAAAACAGTCAAGTTTTTCTCATTAAAAGTGACTAAATTCATAAGAACAACAATAATGAAATCAAATAATCCTCATTTCTTTCGCTTCTGCTTTAAGGGCTTGACTACACACACAGTTTTACTGCTTTAACTGTACTCGGTTAAAGTGATACAACCCGCTATTATAGATGCAGTTATACAACTGTAATACTGCTTAGAACAGCATAGCCTATTCTAAAAAGGAAGGGAAAGGAAAGAAGTTATACTTGTGACAAAATACACCCATGTTCACACCTTACACACTATTGTAATAATCTTTGTACAAGGTATGCCTTGTAAGTTATCATTTGAAAACTCAGTTTGCTGGTCAGTACTGTACTGGTAAAATGCATGTGGCAATATAATATGTGGAATTTAAGATTCCCTCATATGATGTTAACACACATTCCAAGCCTCGCAGCCCAGCCCAGGCAGAAGTCCGGTCTGTCCTAAACCATGGAAGCAATGTGTGCTTGCCTTAATTTGTATGTAAGCAGAATTATTAAGCAGGGAGAGAAAACAAAGGAAGTTCTAACAGGTGAGAAAAAAAAACAACAATCCAGCAGGGAATATTTTTCCACATAGACTCTTTGTCTCCTGGATCTCAGCTGGAAATGTGTTTTCAAGAGGGGGCTATAAAACTATAAAAAGGAGGAACAAACACCCCAAGGTACTCCTCTCTCTACCCCTGCCCTTCTCAGTCTCTGCACCTGAAGAGACAAAGGAAGCAGCTGTTGGACTCTGGGGGGAATGGGTCCTGGCCTGAAGAGTTTGGTCAGTAAGACGGCTGAAAGCATGTGGTGAGAAAACTTTACTTTGAATCTAATAGTGTTAAGTTAGGCACCAGTAAGCATTTTCATCTTTATTTTTCTTATGACCAGTTCTAATTTTTATGCTGCATTGCTTCTATTCACTTAAAATCTCTCAAAACAATAAAACAAGTTTAACAACTATATCTAACAAGGGAGGGATAGCTCAGTGGTTTGAGTGTTGGCCTGCTAAACCAAGGGTTGTGAGTTTAATCGTTGAGGGGGCCATTTAGGGATCTAGGGCAAAAATTGAGGATTGGTCCTGCTTTGAGCAGGGGGTTGGACAAGATGATCTCCTGAGGTCCCTTCCAACTCTGATATTCTATGATTCTAATCCCGTGTGTTCAAGCTGAAGTGTTTTGGTAACTCCATTTGGAGTAACAAATCATGTGCATATTGTTCCCTGACATGAATAATGGCCTTATTCATGTGCAGCGTCCATCTGTCTGTGACTTGCACTGTTGAGAAAAATGGTACTAACCACCGCTGGAGTGGTTAGTAAACAGGGTGTTGTATTAGCAATGCAGGACATACGTTTATGGGGGGAAATCTGGGAGTGGATTGGTATAAGCTGTGGTAGTCTTTAAGGTTGGTAAGAGCAAAGGTGGGGTTGGCTGCAGCACACACACACGTGACTTACATGCTGGAGGCTGTTTGTGAGCAGTCCAGTTTAGAGGCTACAGCAGCAAGGCAGTGTAAAGGGCACCCCAGGTTACATGGCAGGGGTGACCCAGCTACTCACTGGTCTGGATTGTACCCTAATATGTCACATACTGTTATAAAGTTGCCTTATACTAACAACTGTCCACAATGTAATTATTTTGGTGAGGGATGGGATTTTTTTTTTTTTTAAGAAAAGCTCTACCACTATAAAACCTGTGCAGACCATTAATTTTTGTAATTTTAGTGTACTGTGTTCATTCATCTTCCTTTTTTAAGAGTAGAATGAGTAATATCTCTAGATCTAATAGAAAAGGCAGTGAAACAGAATAGTCTGAAACCATTGAAACAAAACCTTTTTGTGTTTTAGTACAGCCAAATGAAAAGTTATACATTTAGGAACAAGGAAAGCAGGCCATACCTGCTCACTGAGAAACATGGAAAGGATTTAGGGGTCATAGCAGTCAAGGAACTCAATGTAAGCTGCCACTGTAATGCAAAAAGTGCTAACACAATGCTAAGATGTATAAATAGGAGTAGTGAGGTGTAGGAGTATGAGGTGATTCTACCTCTGTATACAGCACTGGCAAGATATTTACAGATGATACTGTAAGAATGCAAACAGTTCTGGTGTCAGCATTTCAACAAGTACACTGAAAACTTGGGGGTGCATTAAAGAGCCACAAAAAAGGATTTGAGGACTGGAGAAAATGCTTTACACTAAGGAGACTTAAAAAAGAGCTCAATGTTTAGCTTGGCATTCAAATCACCTCTCAATCTTTTTGCTTTGTAAGTACCCCGATGGGGGAAAAATACCAGATACTAAAGGCCTCCTTAATCTAGTGGAGAAAGGCAAAACAAGAACCAATGGCTGAAAGCTGAAGTCAGCAAATTCACATTAGACACAATATAACAGTGAGGGCGATGAACATTGGAACAACATGTCATGGGAAGTAGGGATACATTATCTCTCTTGATAGAAACTGGATGCCTTTCTGGAAAACATACTTTAGCCAAACCAGTTATTCTTTAGTCAAACAAGTTACTGGGCTCAATACAGGGGTAACTTGGTAAAATTTAAGGGCCTGAGATACGCTAGTCTGAGCTCCTGTATACCAAATGGTCCCTTCTTGCCTTAAATGCTATGAATCTGGGTTCAGGAATACAATGAATGTAGTATTTAGGGTACTACTTGTCACGGAGTCCCCGGGCGATGCTCTGGAACTGCTCCCTACGAAGCCAGTCAGGACTTTGGTGAAGTCTCCTCTCTGTGAGCAGACTGTCTTCAGGGCAAAAAGCTCACACAGCCTCCACCTTCCTGGATTTGACCTTGGAGCCTTCAGCATCCTCTGCCCCTCCGTGCGCTTCCCATAGCAGCAAGTCTGCCCAGGCGGGGTCCTGGGGAAGCCAAAGGGTCCTGCACCCCAACTTCGCAGTCAGACATGACTCAGCCAGCCAGTAAAACAGAAGGTTTATCAGAGGACAGGAACATGATCTAAAACAGAGCTTGTAGGTACAGAGAACAAGACCCCTCAGCTAGGTCCATTTTGGGGGGCAGTGAGCCAGACAACCACGTCTGCACTTCACTCCACATCCCCAGCCAGCCCCAACCTGACTCATCCTCCAGCCCCTCCTCCTCTTGACTTTGTCCCTTTCCCAGGCCAGGAGGTCACCTGATTCTTTTGTTCTCCAACCCTTTAGTTATTACCTTGCAGGGGGAAGGGCCCAGGCCATCAGTTGCCAGGAGACAGTGTGTCAGCCATTTATGTACACTGGCCCTTTGCTCTGCAACAATTACACCCCCTTATCCCACCACTGAGAGAGACTTAAGAAATGCATAGGGGAAACTGAGGCACCCCTACAATATTCAGAGGAAACATTAACAGCCTCACTTCATCACACTACTAAAAAAGCAGTATTAAATATTTTTTATTTTTCATGTCTGAAAAACATACATCTGACCAAATTAGGGAATGGAATAGCCTCAGTTCAGTGAGAGAGAATGTATGACTCCCATCAGTGGCAACAAACTCACTCACGAGATCCAGCTGCGAAAAGTCAGTGATGAGAGAAATGATTCCTCATTTAAAAGATAATTCCTTAGATAGCATAATTATCTGGTAAGTAGATTTGCAGAAGTGAATTTTTTTTTTTTAATATTAACTTACAAGGATATTTTAAGTGTTATATACAACCATTAAAATTTGATGCCATATGTTAAATGTTATTTGGTGCTGCAAATGCATGGCCAAACCCTAAGTAAGGTGTGCACTGTTATGCTCTTGTTTACCCAGAAGGTAAGCCCTAAGAGGCGCCATCACCTTATAAGGGGAAGTCTCTGCTTTCAAATCCCTCTTTCAAGCTGAATTTGAGTAGCATTTACACAGGTAGATCTTGTAAAACAGCAGCTGTGACAATGGTAAAGGAACTCTGCAGAACACCCTTGAAATGTTAAACAGTAGGCAAAATAATGTAAAACAGACATCAGGAATCCGGATAGTTTGAAATTATAGTTATAAATGCAGTAATTTATAGGTATTACTCCTGTGGTCCAGAAAACTGAATGCGTGTTATTTTCACCTTTCTAAATTAACACAAATGCACATTGAAGCAGGGGAAAAAAATTAAGATTAACGTTCATTAAAAGATTCTGTAAAAGATCCTTAACTCTTCCAATTAAATAACTGAGAAAGTTAAAGACTAAAAATCTTATTCAACAGCCACAAAGAAACGTAAGAAGCAAATACTTCAGATTAAAATGTTCAAGTACAGCCAGTGTGCAAATAAACTAGTTTGAAAATAATTTAATAGTACTTTGCATGAAAGCTGATATACAAAATTCTCAAATGTTAAAAACAAATATTACAACAATTCAACAAGTTTCAAATAGAGTTTCATCAAAATGAGGTAAATCTATGTCTCCTGCTATTGAGTTCAACACTGTGGAGGAGAACAGGTCTTCAAGGAAATCTTCCTTTGTGGGACTTTCAAAGGAAAGTCTTTTCAAGCAGGATTTGTTCATTAGTGAGTCTGTATGACCTTCATACTTGCTTTCTTTTACAGGACTGTAATAATTATGGTCTTCTCTTGTCACAGTGATGCATGTGGGGTTGGTTCTCGCACTATGCACTGGTACTGCAGTATTGCTATCCACCATTTCCAAATATCTACACTCATCTTCATCTTTTGGAAGCTCTGAAGAAGCAACAATCGAAGGAGGAGATAGTAAGTCTGCTAAAAACGCTGCATTACTCTGGCTACTGCATAGTGACATGTTGGAGTTTGTACTATATACAGATTCACTGTCTGCAACATCAATCTGATACTGTAGTTCATTCAATAAGTTCTGTACTGATTCACTTTCATGATGAGATCCAAATTGTAACAGATCTTCTACATCTCTATTTGGAGAGCTTCCATTACACATCTGAGTCTTTGCCAGCCTATCAAGTGAAGCCAACTTGTTCTTTTTAGCCTTCAGTTTTTTAAGCAGTTTTAAACGAAGCTTGTGAGTTTTGGCATCCGATTCTTTATCCTTCACATCAGATTTGTGATTTCCATTTTCACCATGGCGAGGTTTGGAACTAAAGATGGGGGTGTTGGGTTGAATTACTTCACTCCAGGTGCCCAATGAAATTCCAGACTTATTCAAAGGTGGACCATCAACTACAGGGTTTACTGCAGGGAGACGAGCATGTACAGAAGGACCAGTGATGTTTGTTAACAAAGGAGGAATATTTGCACCTTGACAAACAGCTGATTTAGGCGCCTCCTCAGTTGTTTTGCTTGTACCTTTGGCTTGAAAGCCACCAAAATTAGCTGCCCCCTTAGTAGGGAGGTGCAAGTCAGCAGCTCTTAGTAAAGAAGGATTTTTGTAACTTTTCTTATTATGATGATGAATTGAGGCACTTGAAGGCATAAAGGTATTATGCTTGCTTAAGAACCCCTTTACCCAACTTCCTACAAATCCTCTCTTTTGATCTTTATGCAAAGACTGGGTGGAATTATTTGTAGCAGACAAAGCTGCAGCCTGAGAGTCTGCTACAATTTTGCTTGTGTTTCTGGTGTTAGAGGATTTCTGCATAACATTCTCCATTAATGCTAATTTCTTATTCTGCAAGAGTTCTGGATTTAACACGATATTCTCAGTGTTGACTGGGTTAGCCTTGGCCTCTGCCTCTTGAGATTGTGATGGCGCGGACGAGTCACTACAATGGTTTCTGGTGGGAACAGCAGAGGCAATATTTGCTAGGTTCAACTGTTCAAGATGTAAGGAAATACAGGCATTTTCAGGTGGTGTGCACATGTTGGTAGACGTAGTTGGACTACAAACGTCTTCTGTACATGGAGTGTGATCGGAACAAGCTGACTCCTGCTCTTTCAGCAAGCCGGTTTCAGCAATTAGGTGATTTCCCACAGTCTGTCCATTGTCCAGTGGTTTACCTTCAGAATCAACTTGAATTTCTACAAGTGTCAGCGTTATAACATCATCAGCTGCCAAATTTTCTAAGCCAGAAAGCAAGCTATTTTCATCATCATCTCTGGCCACTTTTTGTTGTTCATTAACAGGAATGCTCACAATCTCCTTTTTGTGAAATACTGTAGTTATTTCGTCTACGGCATTATCACCATCACGATGCAACACTTGAGAAGAACTTGACTGTGCATCATTAAGAGGAAGATTTTCAGATTTTACACTTTGGACCTGATAGCTCATTTTATCTGGCACTTGGGATGCTTTCCTTTCCCAGATGACAATGTGAATCTCTGAAAGAGGAACTTCAAATTTTTCACGTCTTTCACAATATGGACCTTTTATGTCATCGCATTCAAGCCAAGTTTCTGAAAAATAAAAAATGAATAGTTTAGAGGCTCAAAGATACACAATGGCCATTGAAACTCGGATCATTACTCTTTTGAGACCCAAAAACACCCATTTTTAACTCTTTCCCTGACAATGCTACATACACCCTGGTGAATGAAGTGGATTTATTTGTTCCCTCACTTTCCCCAAAGAAAAGTTGGGGGTCTTCCACTCTAACTAGGCC
Organism: Caretta caretta; assembly: GCF_965140235.1. Taxonomy (NCBI): domain Eukaryota; kingdom Metazoa; phylum Chordata; order Testudines; family Cheloniidae; genus Caretta; species Caretta caretta. Next base: position 47,992,595 of record NC_134206.1, on the reverse strand, counting down.
ACCTGAAGCAACAGAATTCCTAGTAACATCACCAAGATGGAAAGTAACTTTTTCCTTAGCCACACTGATGCTCATGGCCAAGATAGTGATACTGACATACTGTTTGAGAATATATGGACAGACCAGACATATAGACCTCTCTCATTAAAAGAGAATTTGGGGAATTATTTTTCATAAAGATGTGGGGAAGGGGCTTAAGGGAGAAACTGATCATATAGATAATTCCCTCCCAAGCATCCCAACAGTTACAAAAATTTATATAATGTTTTTAGTAAGGATTCTAAAGCGAGATACCTTAAGTGTGTACGCATTGCATAGTGTGAACAGCAAAAGCTGTGCACAGGCTAGCTAGTTTGAATCCAGCTAGCGTGGATAACGGCAGCACTGGAGACAGTACACCATGAGCTTCAGAGTGGGCTAGCGAGCAGAGTACGTACCCAGGGGCTATGCCAGGCTTGTACAACCTGCACTGAAGTGCACACTGAGCTGCCTTCATGGTTACGGTTCCCATACTAGATTGGATCTCATTAGGTAGGCTAGCCGGTGGACAGCTTTTGTTGTGCAGACATATCCTAAATTTATTGACGGTTAGTGGGATGTTTCTCATCCTCTGCCAGAGTTGCATGAAGAAAAAAAAGAGTTCAATTTAAATGGACAACTTTTCAGCTGACAAGGATGTTTTGATTAAAATGATCTCTTCTCTCTCCTCCCTCTGTAGAAGCAGGTTTCCATGAGGACCAAAATAATCAACTATTTTTTCTCTTTGAATTTTGGGAGTTCCTTATGGGTTGTACTCTATAGTTCAACAAATCAAAACAGCAACTTACTAGTTACTCTTAAAAGAAATGCAAAATTCAGGAGGAAGAAACTGAGCATTGACAGCATTGTGAGTCCCATGGGAACTTGCTTTTCCCACAAAGAGACATCTGGTATCTGTAACAGGGTAGCTTGCCCCTTAAGGGCTGGAGGCCTAGGGTCAGCCAACCTTCATTACTGAAAGAGTCACACCTGGGAGAGATCATGTGACTGCCCTATAAAAAGCAGAAGGGGAAGCTCAGGAAGCTGTATCAAACTATAGCAAGTGAAAAAGGCTTTGGCATTGAAGATCCTAACACTAGGGAAGTTGAGAAGTCACAGCCAGGAAGCTGAACTCTAGCCAGGTAAAGCCTGGGAGTGGCTGCTGTCTGAGGATCTGCCTCTGGGAAGGAGAGCTGTGGACTCCCTACCTAGGAGGGGGGAGAGAGAGAGAGACAGACACTCAACTGGGATGGGCCTGGAGGACCAGTGTGCACCCAGAGGACTAAATACATTTTACCCCCAGAAGGGAAGTGTTTGGGTTGTGTTTTGAGTTTGAGGAAACAATGAGAGAAATTAAGTCTGGGCACCTGCACAGCAAGCTCGTCACAAGGGGGCGTTCAGGAGGCGGCTGACTCTACTACACTACTATGTAATATCCATGTAATCTGAACACCCGCAAGAACTAACAGTGTGCCCAGATTATGTTTCTTGTAATTTTACCAAAGTTTGATGAGAAAATGATCACATCCAATTGACTTTTTCCAATGAAGTTAACAGTAAGTATAGCAGCAAATTACTGAGTCAGTCAAATCAGAGTTAAAAAACCCCCAAAGAATGTAAACATATTTGCAAATATTTAATACCTAATTTAGATTATACACAAAAGAAAACCTTTAAATTATCTATTAAGACAGTACAGTGATTATGATAACCCCAAAATTAGTAACAGAGGCAGCTTTATCTATGATGATAATAAAGTTGTAATAGTTACCATCAGGATTCAAAACCCAGGTTTTGAAGTGTTTTGGATCTTGTTGATACTGAATAACAGCTGTTATTTGGTAGAAATCTCCTTCAAATTGAAACGAATAGTTCTTCAGCTCGTTATGTGGCAAACCTTCTACGAAATGTATCATAAATATTGATGGTACTCTGATAAAGATACAAAACATTTTATTGGAATAAAACAGTGGCTCAAGCTATTAATGAAATCACAAGCAATGCATTTTGAGAATGGTAGTTCGCTCAGTGCATTACTGTTCTACTGCTGTTTATTAATTTAAGATTGCTTTACAAATTATACACAAATGGCTGGGAGCTCATAGGAACAGGGCACTCCAATTTTAATACATAATAAGCTTTTAGTGAAATAGAGGTGTCATCTTACAGCTTAATTTGCTTTGGAGGGGGAAAAAAAACTATAAAGAAAATGTTTTGGGACAAAGACAAAATAATAAGAGTTCTGCCAAACCTGGAAGGCTGACAACCACAAGTCAGATGAAAACATTGAACGTTATAAAGTGGTAGTTTTATCATCCCTCAATACCAGATGCTCTGGAAAGACTGATATTCAGTGTTGGGCTTTACAACTTGGCTCAAATGAAAGGTCTGCTTAGCGTGCTAAACTGAACAAAAATACTCCACATATATTAAAGATTTCTAACAACATCTGTGAGAATTTTCAGAATGATTTCAAACCTGGGTAACTGAACATTTAGTGGAAACTTGCTCTTCAGTGTCTCTCAACATGTCATAAAGGTGACAGAACACTGACATTAAGTTCATCATGTGTAGATTTAAACATTAAGATTTTATATTCAAGATCTCAAGTGATTCAAACTTACTTTTCCAAAATCATTTTTCTTCTTTGAGATTTATCATTACAATTATTACATGGAGCAATATGAATAGCATTAAGTGGGTGCCAGTCAGGGATTATATTTGTAAATGTTGTTAGTGTCTTCCTACACCTGGACAGAAGAAAAATAAAATTCGATCAGTTGTCTACCTGAGCTACTGAAAAAAATACTAGCATTTACCAGAAAGAGAGGTCACAAATTAACAGGCTACATGCAGTGTCGACTTACACCTGGCACAATCCCACTGATATCCCTGGCACTGCCAGTGGGATAAATATAAACTCAATTTGCCTCAATCTGCCCATCAATATCAATCAGTAATCCTTTATACAGACTATAATAAAATGGAACAATGTATTTTCTGCGACTCATTTTTTCGCCACTTTGAATGTCAATTTATACCCTAATGAAACATGGCTTTAAAGAAATTCCTGAATATGTTTTTACAGAGTGCATAACCATTCAGGACACTTTGATGTGTTACACTAAATACAACTGCCATTTAGATGACCTTGAGGAACCTCATCACATCTGTCTAACATTTTAAAACACCAAAAGGAGTAGAGGACACTTTCAAATGTTCAATTATATGACTAAGGATCAGATTTACATTTCTGACTTTATGCAATTTAGATGAATTAATTCTATTTAACCGTGAAAGATATACCTATTTATTGGTCATGTCTGGCATGCTATTCATTAGAACAGCAGCAATGTGAGAGATTTACAGCAGTCAACACCAAAAAGTCAGCATTTGAGAACAGAATCACCAGTTATTTCTCTTTTTTACATAGGATACAATTGTGTCAGTAGCTATTATACCATACACCACCTGGAAACCGTTTGCAAATGCAGACCTTTGAAAATGGTGACCAGATAACTTCACTATCACAATTCTTCCTTTCCTACCAAATGTATACACTTTGTGCACAAGGTTGGTTTGAAGAAAAATATTTATTAAGTGAAGACTGAAAGTACAATAATACATGTAAATAAATGAGGCTTAGGTAAAAACCTAACCTGTCTTGGTGGCTGTAGCCACAATGTAAACATTCAAACATCCATGAAAAAGAATGCAGGAAAAGTGTCTCGACTTGGGGATCCTTTTGTAAAAGCAGAGGGAATGCAAATACTGGACTTTCCTTCTTACCTTCAAAGGAAAAAAAAAAAGAGAGAGAGGGAAGACAGGATTATACCTTAGAATGCTATGTCAATTTGCAAGGCTATAATCTGATCCCCACTGTAAATGAGATATGACTGGAATAACTTCATGGGTACAGCTATAGTTACCAAAAGAATAATACACCCCCTTAAACTAAGGTCTGAAGAAAATGGAGATCAGCTGAATGGAAAAAAATTAGCATCTGCACAAGTCAATTATGCTCTTCACATGCGACATGCAGCCTTAACTCTGAATTTTATTTCTAATATTATGAAAAACAAATGAACACGTGCAATTGTTAACAATTTGCTAATTTAAGCCAAGTTGCTGTGAGCACTTTCCACAGAGGATAGGAGGATGTCAAGCCACACAAAGCCTATAGAATGGGGAGAACTTTGCTGCTCTGCCAGCTTTCTGCTGCAGAGCATCCATCCAGAGTTCGATCATAGAATATCAGGGTTGGAAGGGACCTCAGGAGATCATCTAGTCCTACCTATAACTGGGGAGGCAGGAAAGAGGATCTAGCAGCCTCTGTGCCGGGGCGGGCAAACTTTTTGGCCTGAAGGCTGCATCAAGTTTTGGAAATTGTATGAAAGGCCAGTTAGGGGAGGCTGTGCCTCCCCGAACAGCCAAGAGTGACCTGGCCCCCGCCTCCCATGCTTCTTGCCCCCCTGATATCCCCCCCCAGGGACTCCTGTCCCATCCAACCCCCTGCCACTGACTATCCCCCGCCAACCCATCCAACCCCCCCTCCTTCCTGACTGCCCCCCGGGACCCCTGCCCCCATTCAACCCCCCGTTCCCTGCTCTGACCACCCCAACCCCTATCCACACCCCCGCCCCTCCCCTGAATTCCCATGCCCTCTATCCAACCCCCCCTGCTCCCTTACTGTGCTGCCTCGAGCACTGGTGGCTGGCGGCCGGGTCAGGCCGGGCTCTGCAGCTGCGCTGCCCCAGGAGCTCACAGCCCCGCTGCCCAGAGGATTGCGCCACGGCGCAGTGAGCTGAGGCTGCAGGGGAGAGGGGTGGGGAACAGCAGGGAATGGGCCCGGGTCTAGCCTCCCAGGCCAGGAGCTCAGGGGCCGGGCAGAAGGGACCCGCAGGCTGTAGTTTGCCCACCTCTGCTCTATGCACATGCTGTTCTGCTGTAGCTTTGGATCTCAAAACATACGCTTTCATAAAACCACTGCAGCTTTTTTTTTTTTGGGGGGGGGGGGCGGCAGTAAATTACTTTTACTATGTTTCCATATCTTATAAAGAGTTCCATGCTCTACCACCAGATCTCCCAGGGACCCTAGGTTAATCAAGTATCTGTTATATTTTAATCTGCTTGTTTAAGTTTGTGCCCATTTTGTATCACGTCACCTGTATTAGTCATCCTCGCTACACTTCTTCCCCACCCCATTTCTTTTCAGTGGTGGTTTTTTTTCCAGTCAAAAGCTCTAAAATGACCGACTAAAATATTAGAGGAAAAAGATTTCTCTGCTTCTCAGTGTGGTTACTTCGTGCATTTGACAGTACTATGTATAGTCAGTTTCAATGCTTTTTTGATAGTCTGCTGCACTTCCTCTCAAGCACTAATGGAATTACCATTCCCAATTAGCGGCAGTCATTGTCATTAAGTGTTATTAACCCTACAGCAAGTCCCTGGAGGACATCCCACTTAAGCAGAGTACATAGCAGAATGACAGCCCCTTCCTCCCCCCCCCCAAATGTAAAAGGATTCTTAAGACCTTGAAGCTATACTGTTCTTCTACATATATACAAGTATGTATGTTATATACTATTCTCAATTTTTCCCACCGCCTAAAAATTACAATTGTAGGAACTTAAGTGTTTACACAAAGATCTTCCCCACTCCCCAAAGTTGCATAAGTGTTCTGTTCATACAAGAAACAGGTTTTGCTTTTTGCAAATTAAATTTCTGCTTGCCCTTTGCACAACCACAAGTGTTTTTCATCTCTGCATGCACTTAGAAAGATTCTTGTGGGCCTGTAGGTACAGGCACTATAGGAAAGAAGGGAACAGAGACAAGATATCAAACAGCTGCTCACTGAGTGATGGAGCATGAAAGATACTAACAATTAACTACATCAGCAAAAAGAAAAGGAGTACTTGTGGCACCTTAGAGACTAACCAATTTATTTGAGCATAAGCCTCCCCAAACAGCCAAAAGTGGCCTGGCCCCCGCCTCCCATGCTTCTTGCCCCCCTGATTACTCCCCCAGGAGACAAGTTGTTTGTATTCATTTTCTTATGGAATGCATTTTAAGTACTGACAACAGCAATCTCTGCATTCACAGAACTGGAAAATTACTTACCCATTTCACATTTAAGCTGAGGTTGAAGTTGAGCAAATATCACATTTCTGATTTCATTTAGATGCAACTCAGCTTTTGGAAGAACATCTAAAGAAAAAAGATTCAGCCAGAAAAAAAAAATCAAATCTAATTCATATTATATACCACATACACAAATCAATTCACTGCAAACCAATGCATTTTCTATTAACATTTGTTTACCCACAACATTTGGATGACAATAGTTAAAGTTCTTTTACTTAGGTGATTTGTAAAAGATTACATTAGAAGATGTAAAAGCTATCTAACTACTTAAAGGAATCAAATTTCTACTATGATCTACTCAATGGAATATTTTAAATGAATCTTGTCTATAGCCTGTGTAAATATGTTTAATTCACGTGTAATCTAAATAGTCAAGCAAAAAACATTGTTAGATTAAGGCTATGTCTACACTAGTACTTTTGTTGGTATAATTTACATTGCCCAGGGTGTGAAAAACACACCCCTCTGAGCAACATAAGTTACACCAGCAAAAGCGGCGGCGTGGACAGCGCTACGTCGACAGGAGATGCTCTCCTGCCAACATAGCTATCACTGCTTGGTGCAGGTGTCTTAATTATGTTGATGAGAGCACACAGTGGCTCCATGAGTGAACATACAGTGGTGCAGCTGCATCAGTACATTTGTGCCGCTGGAAGCTCGCTAGCATAATAATGGCCTAAGTGAAGGTTGAGAGTATGTATCTGTAATTTAAGGGTAAAAAAAATATTATAGGGATGTTGTAAATATTCCCAAACCAAGCATTATAATCCTGGAAAATTCAGAGTTAAGGCCACACTTAAAAATCCAGACGTTCAAGTGAAAAACATACAGTTAGAGTACCCAAACAAGCTTAGCTCTGTGCTGTAGCGATGCCATGCAATACCATAAAACAATGAAGACATTTTAATGCTCATGGCCTCAGATTAAGTAATGGTTTTCAAATTATTTTTCTAAACTCAAAACAGATTTTCTTGTAGGGTCTCAAAATTAATTCTAGGTTTCAGAGGAACAGCCGTGTTAGTCTGTATTCGCAAAAAGAAAAGGAGTACTTGTGGCACCTTAGAGACTAACCAATTTATTTGAGCATGAGCTTTCGTGAGCTACAGCTCACTTCATCAGATGTGTACCGTGGAAACTGCAGCAGACTTTATATACACACAGAGAATATGAAACAATACCTCCTCCCACCCCACTGTCCTGCTGGTAATAGCTTATCTAAAGTGATCAACAGGTGGGCCATTTCCAGCACAAATCCAGGTTTTCTCACCCTCCACCCCCCCACACAAATTCACTCTCCTGCTGGTGCTAGCCCATCCAAAGTGACAACTCTTTACATAATCAAGTCGGGCTATTTCCTGCATAGATCCAGGTTTTCTCACATCCCCCCCACCCCCATACACACACAAACTCACTCTCCTGCTGCTAATAGCTCATCTAAACTGACCACTCTCCAAGTTTAAATCCAAGTTAAACCAGAACATCTGGGGGGGGGGGGGTAGGAAAAAACAAGAGGAAACAGGCTACCTTGCATAATGACTTAGCCACTCCCAGTCTCTATTTAAGCCTAAATTAATAGTATCCAATTTGCAAATGAATTCCAATTCAGCAGTTTCTCGCTGGAGTCTGGATTTGAAGTTTTTTTGTTTTAAGATAGCGACCTTCATGTCTGTGATTGCGTGACCAGAGAGATTGAAGTGTTCTCCGACTGGTTTATGAATATTAGAATTCTTGACATCTGATTTGTGTCCATTTATTCTTTTACGTAGAGACTGTCCAGTTTGACCAATGTACATGGCAGAGGGGCATTGCTGGCACATGATGGCATATATCACATTGGTGGATGTGCAGGTGAACGAGCCTCTGATAGTGTGGCTGATGTTATTAGGCCCTGTGATGGTGTCCCCTGAATAGATATGTGGGCACAATTGGCAACGGGCTTTGTTGCAAGGATAAGTTCCTGGGTTAGTGGTTCTGTTGTGTGGTACGTGGTTGTTGGTGAGTATTTGCTTCAGGTTGCGGGGCTGTCTGTAGGCAAGGACTGGCCTGTCTCCCAAGACTTGTGAGAGTGTTGGGTCATCCTTTAGGATAGGTTGTAGATCCTTAATAATGCGTTGGAGGGGTTTTAGTTGGGGGCTGAAGGTGACCGCTAGTGGCGTTCTGTTATTTTCTTTGTTAGGCCTGTCCTGTAGTAGGTAACTTCTGGGAACTCTTCTGGCTCTATCAATCTGTTTCTTTACTTCTGCAGGTGGGTATTGTAGTTGTAAGAAAGCTTGACAGAGATCTTGTAGGTGTTTGTCTCTGTCTGAGGGGTTGGAGCAAATGCGGTTGTATCGCAGAGCTTGGCTGTAGACGATGGATCGTGTGGTGTGGTCAGGGTGAAAGCTGGAGGAATAGCGGTCAGTAGGTTTCCAGTATAGGGTGGTGTTTATGTGGCCATTGTTTATTAGCACTGTAGTGTCCAGGAAGTGGATCTCTTGTGTGGACTGGACCAGGCTGAGGTTGGTGGTGGCATGGAAATTGTTGAAATCATGGTGGAATTCCTCAAGGGCTTCTTTTCCATGGGTCCAGATGATGAAGATGTCATCAATATAGCGCAAGTAGAGTAGGGGCTTTAGGGGACGAGAGCTGAGGAAGCGTTGTTCTAAATCAGCCATAAAAATGTTGGCATACTGTGGGGCCATGCGGGTACCCATAGCAGTGCCGCTGATCTGAAGGTATACATTGTCCCCAAATGTGAAATAGTTATGGGTAAGGACAAAGTCACAAAGTTCAGCCACCAGGTTAGCCGTGACATTATCGGGGATAGTGTTCTTGACGGCTTGTAATCCATCTTTGTGTGGAATGTTGGTGTAGAGGGCTTCTACATCCATAGTAGCCAGGATGGTGTTATCAGGAAGATCACCGATGGATTGAAGTTTCCTCAGGAAGTCAGTGGTGTCTCGAAGGTAGCTGGGAGTGCTGGTAGCGTAGGGCCTGAGGAGGGAGTCTACATAGCCAGACAATCCTGCTGTCAGGGTGCCAATGCCTGAGATGATGGGGCGCCCAGGATTTCCAGGTTTATGGATCTTGGGTAGTAGATAGAATATCCCAGGTCGGGGTTCCAGGGGTGTGTCTGTGTGGATTTGATCTTGTGCTTTTTCAGGAAGTTTCTTGAGCAAATGCTGTAGTTGCTTTTGGTAACTCTCAGTGGGATCATAGGGTAATGGCTTGTAGAAACTCGTGTTGGAGAGCTGCCGAGCAGCCTCTTGTTCATATTCCGACCTATTCATGATGACAACAGCACCTCCTTTGTCAGCCTTTTTGATTATGATGTCAGAGTTGTTTCTGAGGCTGTGGATGGCATTGCGTTCCGCATGGCTGAGGTTATGGGGCAAGTGATGCTGCTTTTCCAGAATTTCAGCCCGTGCACGTCGGCGGAAGCACTCTATGTAGAAGTCCAGTCTGCTGTTTTGACCTTCAGGAGGAGTCCATCTAGAATCCCTCTTTCTGTAGTGTTGGCAGGGAGACCTCTGTGGATTAGTATGTTGTTCAGAGGTATTTTGGAAATATTCCTTGAGACGGAGACGTCGAAAATAGGATTCTAGGTCACCACAGAACTGTATCATGTTCGTGGGGGTGGAGGGGCAGAAGGAGAGGCCCGAGATAGAACAGCTGCTTCTGCTGGGCTGAGAGTATAGTTGGATAGGTTAACAATATTGCTAGGTGGGGTGAGGGAACCATTGCTGTGGCCCCTTGTAGCATGTAGTAGTTTAGAAAGTTTAGTGTCCTTTTTCTTTTGTAGAGAAGCAAAGTGTGCGTTGTAAATGGCTTGTCTAGTTTAGTAAAATCCAGCCACGAGGAAGTTTGTGTGGAAGGTTGGTTCTTTATGAGAGTATCCATTTTTGAGAGCTCATTCTTAATCTTTCCCTGTTTGCTGTAGAGGATCTTGATCAGGTGATTCCGCAGTTTCTTTGAGAGCGTGAGGCACAAGCTGTCAGCATAGTCTGTGTGGTATGTAGATTGTAATGGATTTTTTACCTTCAGTCCTTTTGGTACGATGTCCATCTGTTTGCATTTGGAAAGGAAGATGATGTCTGTCTGTATCTGTACAAGTTTTTTCATGCAGTTGATAGATTTCCACTCCATACGGCTAAATGCAGTGCCTTGCATAATGACAGGTTTCAGAGGAACAGCCGTGTTAGTCTGTATTCGCAAAAAGAAAAGGAGTACTTGTGGCACCTTAGAGACTAACCAATTTATTTGAGCATGAGCTTTCGTGAGCTACAGCTCACTTCATCGGATGCATACCGTGGAAACTGCAGCAGACTTTATATACACACAGAGAATATGAAACAATACCTCCTCCCACCCCACTGTCCTGCTGGTAATAGCTTATCTAAAGTGATCAACAGGTGGGCCATTTCCAACACAAATCCAGGTTTTCTCACCCTCCACCCCCCCACACAAATTCACTCTCCTGCTGGTGCTAGCCCATCCAAAGTGACAACTCTTTACATAATGAAGTCAGGCTATTAAATTAATTCTGTACTCCAAGTGCTGTAAAATACGAGAAGGGCATGCTATATGTGTCATATAGAACAAATGTTGCTTTAAGTGCAAAACAGAACTTAACTTTGGAGTCAAGACCAGAGCCTCCATAATTAAAGTAAGGACTTCAAACTTTCTGCTCTTCATCTAATCCCAAAACTCTCTTCTGAGATAGACATATTCAGAAATTTCTTCACCATGTAAACGGCTTTTCTGACTGGACGAACCGCTATTTTTCAATCTCAAGGCTAGATACACTCTTCCTTGTTATAGCATACCTAGTTAATACAACCGCTTAGCATCATATACCAGCCCCCTCACAAATCTCCGTTAGTTACAGATGATCAGTGGATTTACCTTCATACTTTTCCTAAATTGGGATAGGCCATTACCCTGATTAAACAGTTACCACATCATTATTAAATATACCAACATCATTAGAAACTGGACTTTCAGAATGATACAGTTTCTGCTGTTCTTTTTCACTTCAATTTGGAGTTTAAGTCTGGCAAATTCAGTCTCCGCTTGCAGCAGCTCCATTCACCTCCCGTGAGATTCTCTCTCTTCAGCTTGCCTGGCTCTCTCCTCAACTTCTTCCAGCTGGGCCAAGGCTTGCTTCTCTTGCGCCCAAAGTTCCACCATTTCTCTCTCATGCTGAAGATGCTGAATCTCAGGGCTCACAGTTTTGATTGTGGATCACTCATTGTGACTAACTTTAACCTTTAACACTCTGAGTTTTAAATTTCAAATTTGGAATAGTGTGGGGTTGTGATCCAAAACCCAAATGATTTGGTTCTGTGGATCCTGGCCAGACCATGCCAATGTGACCTGATGGTGCCTGGGGGCAGCCCGCATTGGAAATGCCAAAGGTCAGCGCAGGCTGCAAAAGGGAGAGTGGACACTCAAGACTAATGGGTAACACTGAAGTTAAACTCCCCCACTAGTCACAAACTGCGCTTCTGATCACCCACACTGGTTACCAAGAAGCAGGAAAAGAAATCATACAGCACACTTATTGCATTCCAGTTCTCTGGCTCCCAAATCAGCACCTTGGTCCAGTATAGTGAGAAGTTATTTTAAACTCTGCTCACATATACAAAAATGTTCTTCTGACCCCAAAGGGTCAGCCACATTGCTAGGTTAGTATAGGTTTGGATCTTACCCAAAATACCATGCTGCCAGCCAATCCTTTAGTGTCTAAAAGTAAAACGATTATAAAGAAAAAATAAAAAGAAAGATGTTAAATGCTAAAGCAGTCTCATACATACAAAGACTTCAAAGTCCATATATCATGTTTCTAGCAGTATTGGTGAGTTTGCTAGCTTGAAAGTCCCTCTGGACTACATCCACAGCTTGGATGGGTCATTCAGTCCTTTGTTCAGTGCTTCAATTTGTAGCAAAGTTTCTCCATAGGTAAGAAGTAGGATTGAAGACATTAGATTGGAGAAGATGCTGCTGCCTTTTATAGTCTTCTGCCATGGGGCTTGAGCTTCGTTTCAAACACAAGTTGCCCAGCACATGGCTTGGAAGCCTTTTCTTTCCATAGGCATGCCCATGCATGCCTTGCTAAGTCATGGAGGTCTTTCTCTTGCCGTCTCTCAAATGGGTCAATTGTGTAGCTGATGGTCCTTAATGGACAATCAGGCAGGATAGGCAGTGCTGATGCCAAACTGTCTGGGGGTGTCACCCAGAAGCACAGCACAAGTTTAAAATATATACATATATATCTATAGCTCATAATACAAAGGTGATACAAACTTTAACAAGATCATCGTATCGGGCAAATTATAACTTTTTGCAGATATCTTACATGGCATATCTAGCATAACTCATGGCAATTTTACATTTGTATTCATAATATCCTAAAGTGTCCCCCAGATTCCATACAGCATCACAGCTAGGTTTATTGAAGAATTCCTCCATTGACCTAGCTGCATTGACTGAGTGAGTGAGGAGACAGATCAACTTAACTAAATCACACAGGCCATGAAATTATTCACAGCCCTGAGTGATGTAGCTAAGGCCTTGTCTACACTACCACTTTACAGCGCTGAAACTTTCTTGCTCAGGGGTGTGAAAAAACACACCCCTGAGGGTTGCAATTTTTAGTGGCAGTGTAGACAGTGCACCAGCGCTGGTAGCTACTCCCCTCATGGGGTGGTTTTTTTCCCCCACAGAGCTGGGAGACTGTGGCAGTGCTTTAATGTTGGTAGTGAAGACATACCCAAAGATGACCTAGCTTTGAAATGCAGACCTGCCCTCAAATATCTGCTTTTAGAGAGGGTGCATATTCACCCTTACATAATGTGCAGAGATGCCTTTGCATAGTTTCGCTAGTTACCGAGGACCTGCTGGGAAAATTACATTTTTATCTTGAGTTCCATAACAACAAATTGCAACTACCCCTTGGCAACCTTGAAATAGAAGGGAATGAAAACTTCTGCATACACACAAATTCCTCTGTAGACTTGTATCAATATTCCTTACATTCAAAGGATTTTGAAATGAAAAGACAAACAAAATTACTGACCTTTTAGCTTATTTGTTTGGCAGGCATTCAAGAGTGCAGTCGCTTGGTTATATTTTGTAAACAGCCTCTGGATTACAGATTCTTCAGTGCACGCTTCAGTCACAGCAATCCTTAAAGTTTTTAAGTGTACCAATGCTGACAGAATACAATCTAACCAACATAGAGCATAGACGTTCCTCCACTGAAGACACAAATGCCCCATGAACAATGAAGGTTTGCTGTCTCCATGCAAGATTTCAGATTTTATTGAACAAAGTTCAGAATCTGGCAAAAGCTGTGTTTTGGAATTAGAGTCAGGACTTTCTTGTGCACCACAAACAGTGATAACAGTTGCCACGTCCACATTATGCTCCAGAGACTCAGCCGTCCTATTAGGTTTCTGCTGATCATCCTGTGATAAATCAGGTAGGCATGGCTGGGTCATACATAAATTATATCCATTATACTTGAGAACAAGATCAGTATTTAAAGTGTGCTCAGCATCTATCAAATTGTTGTTAGTCCTAGCTTGTTTTGAATATGATTCAATGGGGGAAGCTGCAGGACTGATTTCAAAAATCTTCCTTTTTCTCTGAGTACACTGAGTTTGATGATTTTCTGAATCAGCAGGAATTATTATGCTGTTTAATGGTTTATAGCCCAGAGGGTAGATGCACTGAAGGGAGGAAAGAAGATTACAATGATATTTATAAAGCATTTTTGGGTGAAAAAATGTAGAAATTAATACAAACAATGCAGTTCAAATGAACACAAAACATTTGTACATTGACATGTTATCACAGAAATCAACATATGCATGAGGACTGGAAGTGCATTCTGATAGTTCTCATAAAGTGATTGCGTACTAACAGAAGGTACCTTGATTAATGTCAATAACCAATATAATACTCTCTCTATATTCCTAGTTCTCTTCATTTCACCTTCTTCCCCACAGACCTCATAATATTCCCAGGAAAGGATCCCATCTCCTATATTGTAAGGAGAAGAACTATTCCTGCAGACCTTCAGAAGCTGGAAAATGACTCGAGCTCTTTGCTCTTCCAGTCCCATCTTACAACTATTTAAAAAGAAAGCCTGAATTTACAACTTTAACGAGAAATTATATTTGAGGGTACATTCAATTAACTTATGGGTAACAATCCTCACAAGACCACTGTAGCTTGTAAAGAAACAAGAACAACCCCCACACCAACAACTCCAACCATACCCAACTATTAAAAAAAAAAGGAAATTCAACTAAACTTAAAAAGAAACAAAAATACTTGGAAGTGTGGATATCTACACTTGTTACCAAATTATTTGCAATTCACCCCCTGCAGATATAAGCCTCCCATCTTCCCTCCTTTGTGTTGGAATACTGGAAATGTGGAACACAAAACAATAGCTTTTGTAATTTGTTTCATACATATGTATTTAGTACTAAATAGGATGCCTTGTCTCACAAACTACCCTTTGTTCTTTTCATGTAATTCCTGTAGTTTCAAGAATTGTGCCTAGACAGTTAGTACATAAAGACATGCTAGCTCTGTCTAATCACATGTGGATAACTGTCTAGCATATGAACTCATAGGGGCCTGATTCTGAGATGTGTTGGGCTGTGGGCACCATTGAAAGCTATCAAATGCTCAGATTTAGAGGATGGGGTTGCTAAAAGATAAAGGTCTATATGCAATCCAACAACATAGAAAAAGGATATAATACCTGTGGATTTTCACAAAGGAAAATAGACTCTTGAAAACTAATGCGGTAAGTCCGTAAAGCTTGTATCTGGCCCTTCTCTTTGCAGGCTGGGCAGCAGTCATCTGACGTTACTACAGCAGAATTACAGTTCTAAAAAATAAAGTGCATACAATGATACGCTGTTCCTAAACAGTAAGGTATAAATGACAGCACTGAAAAACAATTGTATTTTTTCATAATGCAGGAGCTATGTAATTCAAAAGTTAAACTTGACACTTTAGGATTTGATCATAGCAAATAAAATATACATAGGAAATGGAGAGTTCTAAATTAATTTGTCCCCAGCTATCATTTTAAATAAGAATTTTCATAAGCTTTTTACACAAAATACCTTATGTATTGAAATGGTATTCATTTTATTTGCACTGAACAAAGTTATTCATGGCCAGTGAATATAAACTCTGAACTCTCAAAGACAAATCACAGATTTTCAAAGGACTAGATCAAATGCTTTTGAAAAGAATGCCAGTAAACAAATTCAAAGAGAAATGTATTTAAAACAGAACAATCTTTCGCCATTGCTATAAGATTTCCGTGGAAAAATAATTTATAAAAAGTTTTTTGTAAAATTAAGACCAATTTAAAATCTCTCAAAAATAGAGAAAAAATGAACTTTGCACACATGAAAAATAAGTTTCAACTGACTTTTCCCAAATACCCCACCATGTGGAGTGCAGATATCCCTATACCAGTCCCTTGTCCAATCACTTGCAAACCATTTCCAGTCTTCTGGGAATCCATCATTCTGTGCCACAGGCTAATTTATGTCACTTGTAACATTGTCAAGACCACTAAGGATTTTTCAAAGAACTCTGAAAAATAAGAAGTGAATACAAACAGTTAAATGAAAATTGTATTAATTTTGATTTAAAATCTGAATTAAGATTAAAGCATATTTTATATTTTCTTTGAGAAATCATGGTGCTAAATGTGATGTTCATATTAATTGCAAAATAGATGAATAATTTTAGGCCCTGTCTTGCACACTTCTCCATGTGGCTAACCCTGGGACCCATGCAGTGCCCTACTTACTTCAAAAGTGCAGTGCTCTGCCCAAACATAAGGGTCTGCCTGGGGAGAGCAATTTGCAGGATCAGGTCCTAAGTGGGAAAAGACTATGCTAAATGTGCAGATTGACATCAGAATTAGCAGATGTAAAGAATTCACATTGTTGTTGCTCACCAAGCGAGGAGCATCAAAGATCTGCTATGGGCTTTCCAAATGCTAAATTTAATTTGGGTTCATAATAAACTATAAGAAGTTGTTCCTCCAAATGTGACTGTTTGCCTCCTAACTGCAGAAAGCAACTCTGAATGTTGCCAAAATCTGGATTTTTCTGACATAGTAATTCAACAACACTGCTACAATAATAATACTATCTCACATCTTACAACAGGGAGTAAGATTTTACTATTGATACAGCACCTTTCATCTCAAATAACTTCACAAGCGTAGGGCCAAATTTTGCCTTTTTCATACATATAGGCAATCTCCCACAGAAGAACTTTCTGTGGGCAGAGTTCAGTATAAGCCACATACACACATCAGAAAGCATAATTTAGCTCTTACGCTGACATATTTATGTGGAAATCACTTCAATCCAACAGTGAAATTCAGCCATGTTTATGATGAAAGGTAGCAGACCACAGCAATTTAGACAACAAGGGCCCAGTACTGTGCCCACAAAAGTTAACTGAAAATTCCCTGAGTTCAGTAGGTGCAGGACTAGACCAAATGTAAACAAAATATCATATCCCTTTAAACTTTCCGTAAAAGTTCAGGTAGGTGAAATAACTACCTACATTGGATTTTGTCCAGGTCAAGGAGGTTAACACCCTCTCTCATTCCAGAGCTATTTTTATTCTTCAATGTCACATCTGAAACATGACATTCCAACAGCACAGTGCCCCCCACAGCTACCACGCTGGGGCACTCATTATTTCTGACTCAGAGGAAAAAGGTGCTATCTACTAAATCACCAACTCCACTTCCTGCAGCACCTAAGGGTTCTTTGGCGTTTCATCCAAATACCAATCCAGACCAAAAATCATTTAGCTTGTGAGGTGAGAGCTGTCAGGACCATCACTTAGAAAGTACAACTACAGGCCATAAAAGCATTTATTCTCTATTTCAACTCCATAACAGCAGTTCTGAAGAACACAAGCATCGGTTATATGAAATTGAAGCATATACATATTGTGGAGAACGTTGGGCTCAAAAATGAACTATGATCAGAAAAGTATAAGAAATAACACATTGCTGGACTCACTCAAGATAAGATCTTAATGAATTAAGAAGAGGGCAGCTCTGCTGGACTACATAGCAAGCCCAGCTCTCCAACTCTCCATCCAGTGGCATAATATTACCAAGGTACATGCTTTCATGGATTTATCATTGTTACATACAGGGAAAAAAAGTCACATGTCAGTAATTTTCAACTGTTTACCTCCCAAGATCAATATTAAAGCCTGGAAAAATGTTAACCAGAGCATGTATACCAATAAAAGCTTCCTGACTGGCTCAGAGATCTATAATTTAGTCATGCTCCCCGACTGATAGCATTATCTTTCTAGAACTTCATCTTAAAAAACCCCTCTAAACCCTGTAATTCTTAAGAAATTCTTGACCAGACTTGCAGACATCTAGATATTTCTGATTAATAATTAAAAAAATACATATTACCTATTTTGTTTTCATCAGTATTTACCTCTTAGCTTAAAAAATGTTGACGTCTACCTCAGTGGAAGTCCTTATCTAATCAGTGTTCCACTTTTCTCAAAAAGAAACTTCAGGTTCAAAAGCTTCTTGTGTACCTCCTCATCCAGTACCACCACCCCCTTTTTAAAAAACCCCCAAAATACTGAAATGCTATTTTGTAATGTACATCACTCAGGCAAATCACAACAACCCATCTACAGCAATGATGCACTAAAATGTGTGTGCCCATGCTATTTATTATACATTTAAGAGTGATCACAATATATTTTAACTATAAATATCTTTTTAGGATGGGGCAGGCAGAACTAACAGAGTGGGATCTGCAATTCTTCCCCCCTTCAAAGCGTGCAAAACCAAATAAAACAAAGTAACATCAGCTGAGCTGCTCACGCATTTAAATCTGTGCAGTGATGTTGGAGTGGCCTCCTCATAAGACATTGGCAATTCCATGTGAGAGGCTGGTGTACTGGATAAAAATTGGCAGCTGCTGACATGATGCACAGTGGAAAAGACTACTTAGAAATGGTTATACTTTAATGTTGTAAACTGTGTTGTCCCAGTCTCACAATCACCTCAATATCACAAAAACAGAACTAGAGGGCACCTACATGATGTATTTTCAGACTCATGAGGCCTCATTTTTAATCCCCTGTTCTCTTTTCTTTCCTGCTCAGCACCGGCACACACCACTTGCCAAACATGGTACTTGAGCTAAACCTAGCTTTTTCTACACCGATATAAGCAGACCCTGCATTAAAAAAAAAAACCAAAAACCCCCCACACACACCACAAGAAGACTAACACACTTTAAAGACTGTTTTTTTAAAAAACAAATTCTTAAGTCATAGTTTATGTCTCAATATATATCAAATATATCTGCAAATAGTAACAACCATTGTAAGCTGAAATTTTTTTTTAACAAATATACTGTTTGCATTTTAAAACTATTACCTCAGTTTCTTTGTTTTAGAAGCAAGAGGAGTTTATTCTGCAATGTAGGATACTGAAGCTTAGTCTATACTACAGAGTTAGGCTGACCTAAGGCAGCTTATGTCAACCTAATAAGGTCAGTGTCTACACTACAATGCTGCTTCCACAGAAGTAACCCATCACGCCAAAATAACTCCACCTCCATTAGAGGCGTAGTGCTTAAGTTGATGTTGTTAGGGTGATGCAATGTCTGTGTAGACAATGCATTAGTTACATCAGCCGTTGGTGGTCAGTCCCAAGGGGCTGACAGCTGGAGCCCTCCCTCCCCCACAGCTGACTGATGGGAGCAGGGGGAGGAGAACAGCCTGAGCCCTATCACCACCCAAGCTCTTCTCCGCACCAATCCCTCACCAGGAGGTGTCAGTCTTGGGATTTCCCCCCCCCCCAGGCAATCTCTTGACTGGGAGGTGGCAGCAGGGCTCCTGGTGTCAACCCCAGCAGGGGGAGTTCTCCCCCCAGCAATGATAGCCTGAAGCCCCACTGCCTCCTCCCACTGACAGACTGGGCAGGAGGAGAGCCCAATCATGGCCACCATCTGGGCTCTTTCTTCTCTACCTCCCCTGACCCAATCCCTCACTGGGAGGCAGCAGCAGGGCTCCTGGCTGGAGCTCAATTTCACAGCAGGGAGCCTACCAGCTGTGAAAGGGACATTCTTCTCAGTTTCATGGCTGCTATTATTTCACATTTTGGTTCTGGCTGTCAGTCCCGGAGACGGAGGAGCACGCTCCAGCTGTCAACCCCACATGGATCTAACAGCTTGGGATGTCAGCCCTATGGTGAAGGGAGCCAGAGCCCAAGTGTGTAACAACAGCAGCCGTGAAACTGACAAAAATGTCAATTTCACTGCTGGTAGGCTCCCTGCTGTGAAACTGAGCCTAGGGCTGGCTCAGTTTCAGCTGTCTGCATGGGGGCAGCTCACAGCTGTGAGCCCCATGCCTACAGCTGAGGTTGTCAGCCCCAGGGCTGCCTGGCTCCAGCTGTCTGTATCCCACAATGCCCCACTTCAATCAGAGGAAGCACTCCTGGTGAGGACCTGCACCACCAACAGAAGGAACAAGTGTGGACATAAACCATCACTTTAGTTACCGCAGTGGCTGTATGTCGACTCAAGTTGACTTAATTTTGTAGTGTTGACAAGTCCTTAGTTGGAATGTTTCAGCCCCAGATCTACAAATTAAGAGTCCCTTGCAGGCAAAGTACAATTCCTCGGCTAAGAATCTCCATCAAAGATCCCAATGACCAGTTCATCGAATATCTGTGACATTCTCCTCTCTACCGTCTCAAGGTTAAAAGAATACCAAGAATAAATTTCCTGCAAATGATCTTGTTATTCTTCCTGCCCCCACCCCCACTTTATTTTTAAAAGTAATCTCTATCAGAAGGTATTGGTGAAAGGAGAGGGTATAGAAAGTAAAACTACAATTAAAGCCCCAATGGAAAAACTGCAACACTTACGCTGACCGTATTAGTAGTTATATATTCATTTTTTTTCCAAAAGGAAACCAGATAATTCAATTTTTTTTCCCTTTGCTTGGAACACAAGAAGTCAGACATCAACTAACATTGTTTATTCTAATCACAATATATTTTAAAACATGGCAACTTCAGGAACATAACCACAATCTACTTTAAGCGCAAAATGAATGACACTGTTATTGCATAAGGTATAACACAGGACCTGTCCTATGCTGTCTACACTACAGTTCAAACAGCCTCCCAGAATCAAGATTCCTTCTCGGAAAAGACAAACTCAGGCCTTGATCCTGCAAGATATATTGTAGATTCACACAGATTTGGGGGTTGGGGAACTGTAATGAACTGCAGTATAAACTGGTTCACAACACCATGCAATAGTCTAAGGGCTTGTCTACACTAGCAAGTTTTGTCACCAAAAACTCTCTTTTGGCGATAAAACAGCAAGAGTGTACACACTTCTGTCGCAAAAAACGCCCAGTTTTGGCAACAAAAAACTTCCACCCCTACGAGAGACTTTTGTATTTTCTCCTCCCTTGTCAACAAAAAGCCAGTGTAGACACTGCTGATTGTTTTGTGGACAGAACTGGCTTCCACAATACCTGCCCTGATCACTCTGCTCAGTGTTTTGATCTCTGCTGCCCTCCCCTTTCAAAGCTCCAGGAACTATCTGTGTGCTGCTCCATTTGGGGAGCATACAAAGAGCAAATCATCGGCACACTCCTGTTCTGCCCTGCGCTAGGAACACAGCAGCAGGCAGACGACTGCTGCAGGGGAGCGGGACAGACTGCTGTGCTGCTTTGCCCTTCCTCAGCACGGAGAGCTCATAGAGCTCGTCATGATGCTGCTCTCGGCAGCTGAGGGGGCTGTGGCAGAACTCGGAGAGAATCCCAAGATACGCAGCAGTCAGCTCTTCCTTCCCACAACACTCCTCTGTGGGATACATACCCACAGTGCATTGCTCACCCTGTTGATGATGGTGTCCCCAATGTGGACATGAACGGTCAACAGAGGGAGCAAGCATGAACACCCTTTGGCGATTTTTGTTTTGTCGACTTTTGGGTGATGACATAAGTTTTGTCAACAAAATTTGGTAGCGTAGACAAGCTTTAAGTGTGCCCAGAAGCTCCACCTACACTGCTAAATTGCTTGTAAGCATGGGAAATTATGGGACTGCTAGGACAAGCAGGGATTAAGCATTTTATTGCCATGTCATCTAGACCTGGTCCAAGTAGGATTAGTTCACAGTGGTAAAAACAGCCCAGTTTATACTAGTGTACTCAACTGCAGCTGGAGCGACCAAAGGTGGGTGATTTTGGAAAAAGGTTTAGTGCAGGCATGCCCATATTTTATTACCCCAATCCATGAGGTTAAGAAAGAGCATCTGGACATAATTCTAGCTAGTGAGGTATCTAATACGTTTTATGGCAAAACTGTCACGGTCAAGGTATTCTAGACTCTACCCCATCTGCAACAGCCAGTGAGAGGGTGTTAGGCTGTGTCCGCACTGCAAGCACTACAGCACCACCACTATAGCACAGATACTTGCTACAGCAACAGAAGGGGTTATTCTGTTGCTGTTGTAAATCCACCCCCTTGAGAGACAGTAGTTAGATTGATGGAAAAATTCTTTTATTAACACAGTGGCGTCTATACTGTGGCTGAGGTCAGCTTAACTCTCTCTCAGGGGATGTGAATTTTTCACACCCTTGAGCAACATAGCTCGGTTGGCCTAGATTCTAAGTGCAGACCAGTCCTTAGAAACGGATTCAGATGGGATTATGTTGAACAAATTCCCTGACTTGACTTCTAGCCCAGTATAGACTTGTCCAGAGACCAGGGAAGGATTCTAGGAGAGACACAGAATGCTGTACACTGATGGGAACATAACGGAGCCTTTACACATTGATGATGGGAACTGTAGTAGCACCTGGATTAAAACACTGACACAGTTCAGCTGACACAATTTGAACAGTAAAAGCAAGGCCTTGAATGGGACATGGCGATTGACAGGAAATATGCAGTCGGCATTTGAAATTACACAGAAGTAAGTAGTCATATTTCAGCGCCACTCTATACAGCACTAGTCTCCTGGAGCTAGGCGTGCTAAGGAGCCGAAAGGAGTTTATCCTCGCACCAGGCTGCGACCCAAGGCAGAGTTCCCACGCGTTCCGGCCGCGGCAGCTTTACCGGATGAGGCGCGCTAGACACGGTCGGTATTTGGAGCAGGTCCCAACCTAGCAGCTGATCTCCCCGCGGGCTCCCCACCACAGGGGGCTGTGCAAGGCGGGCAGGCCCGGCAGCAGCTCCACCTCACCTGCTCACGCCTGCACAGCGGGTCCCGGCTTCTCCCCTTCAGCGGGCGCGGCCCGCCCCGCACTCCGCGTCGCCGCGGGCGCCCATGGTGTCTGCAACCAAAGACAAACGCCGCCCTGAGCCGAGACAGGCCGCCGGGCCGCGCACCAGCACCAGGCGCGCGTGGGCCCGGGCCCTGCAGGCTCGCAGGACCCAAGCGGCCCCTTACGTACCGGCCGCTGCAGCGCGAGGCCCCCGCGCCCGCTGCAACGTCCCAGTCGCGTCCCCGGCCCTGGCCGGCCCATGCGCCTGCCCAGCTTCCGGCGCGTCAGTTCCGCCCGCCGCCGGCACGTGACAAGCGGCAGCCCCTGGAGCGAGCGGTCAAGGTCAGGCGCAGTTAAGCCGGGGGATTGCGTGGGGCACGGTCACGTGCAGCTCCGAGGGCGTGACGTCGCAAACCCCGCCCCTCCACGGGCAGCGGCGGCCTCCCCCTCCCCTGCCGCGGCAGGGAAGGGAGCGGAGGTTTCCTGGTCCTCCTCCTCCGGGAGAGCCCCCCCCGCCCCTCCCGGGGAGCGGCCGAGACAGGGACAGACACCCCCCCACGGGGGACAGATCCTGCTGCCGGGCCGGTCCCGACACGAGGAGACTCCCCCCCTCCCCCCCCCGGGGATGCAGCCTCCCTCCCCCCCAGCCGGTCCGGTCAGGTCAGGTCAGTAGGACGGATGGACAGAGGCTGGGAAGCTCTGGTCTCTGCGGGGGCCAGGGGGGAATACATCAGCATTTGCCCCGGGGACCGTGGGTTTCGGGTTTAACCCCCGACCCACTGAACACCTGCGTGGGACAGCCCCCGGGACAGGGACAGCTTCCCTCTTGGTTTTAATACCTTGTATTCTTTGTCGTTCCTTCCCAGTACGGATTTAGTGGCCGGTGACAGGCTGCTTCTGCCAGTCCTCCGTCTCCCAGGCTTCTGCAGTTTTCCTTCATCTCGGTTTAACTGAAAGTGTGCATCCTAGCAGATATTTTAAGGAAATCTCTCTCTCTCACACTTCAGATTTTGGAGACTGCAAGAGGAAATGCTGCTCAGTCTCAATCTGGCCTCTGGCATTGGTGTTTGGAGGGGTTTGGAGAGCTGTCCCAGTGTCACTGTGCACAGAATTCTTTCTCTCAGTTTGTGGTGAGATAATTTACTACTGTGATTATTCTGGGTGTGGATTTATAGGTTGTGGGTTTTTTTTTTTTTTTAAAAGTTTGTATTTGTTCTTCTCAGTAACTCGCATATTAGTGTTTTAAAGGTTGGGCTGGTGTCCTAGTCTGTGTTCTGTTTCAAAGGAGGTAGAATCATAGAATCATAGGTTTCAGAGGAACAGCTGTGTTAGTCTGTATTCGCAAAAAGAAAAGGAGGACTTGTGGCACCTTAGAGACTAACCAATTTATTTGAGCATGAGCTTTCGTGAGCTACAGCTCACTTCATCAGATGTTTACCGTGGAAACTGCAGCAGACTTTATATACACACAGAGAATATGAAACAATACCTCCTCCCACCCCACTGTCCTGCTGGTAATCATAGAATCATAGAATCATAGAATATAAGGGTTGGAAGGGACCCCAGAAGGTCATCTAGTCCAACCCCCTGCTCGAAGCAGGACCAATTCCTGCCCAAGGTTGTATGCTTCGTTTGTCAGAAGGGTAGTGTTGAGACTTGGTAGTAATGTTATATAGCATTAGCTTTTTATTTGGATTTGATTTTTGAGCTTTAGTACTTTTTGGTGGAGGGATGGACAATATGTTGGCACCAGAGCTCAATGCATGTTCCTGTAAATAGATTAAGAGAGGGAAATGACTCAGTTCTGCTCTGAAGCTATTTATGTTGGTGTTTCAGTGTGCATAAAGAAGTAAAGAAACAGATTGATAGAGCCAGAAGAGTTCCCAGAAGTTACCTACTACAGGACAGGCCTAACAAAGAAAATAACAGAACGCCACTAGCGGTCACCTTCAGCCCCCAACTAAAACCCCTCCAACGCATTATTAAGGATCTACAACCTATCCTAAAGGATGACCCAACACTCTCACAAGTCTTGGGAGACAGGCCAGTCCTTGCCTACAGACAGCCCCGCAACCTGAAGCAAATACTCACCAACAACCACATACCACACAACAGAACCACTAACCCAGGAACTTATCCTTGCAACAAAGCCCGTTGCCAATTGTGCCCACATATCTATTCAGGGGACACCATCACAGGGCCTAATAACATCAGCCACACTATCAGAGGCTCGTTCACCTGCACATCCACCAATGTGATATATGCCATCATGTGCCAGCAATGCCCCTCTGCCATGTACATTGGTCAAACTGGACAGTCTCTACGTAAAAGAATAAATGGACACAAATCAGATGTCAAGAATTCTAACATTCATAAACCAGTCGGAGAACACTTCAATCTCTCTGGTCACGCAATCACAGACATGAAGGTCGCTATCTTAAAACAAAAAAACTTCAAATCCAGACTCCAGCGAGAAACTGCTGAATTGGAATTCATTTGCAAATTGGATACTATTAATTTAGGCTTAAATAGAGACTGGGAGTGGCTAAGTCATTATGCAAGGTAGCCTGTTTCCTCTTGTTTTTTCCTACCCCCCCAGATATTCTGGTTTAACTTGGATTTAAACTTGGAGAGTGGTCAGTTTAGATGAGCTATTACCAGCAGGAGAGTGAGTTTGTGTGTGTATGGGGGTGGGGGGGAAGTGAGAAAACCTGGATCTATGCAGGAAATAGCCCGACTTGATTATGTAAAGAGTTGTCACTTTGGATGGGCTAGCACCAGCAGGAGAGTGAATTTGTGTGGGGGGGTGGAGGGTGAGAAAACCTGGATTTGTGCTGGAAATGGCCCACCTGTTGATCACTTTAGATAAGCTATTACCAGCAGGACAGTGGGGTGGGAGGAGGTATTGTTTCATATTCTCTGTGTGTATATAAAGTCTGCTGCAGTTTCCACAGTACACATCTGATGAAGTGAGCTGTGGCTCACGAAAGCTCATGCTCAAATAAATTGGTTAGTCTCTAAGGTGCCACAAGTACTCCTTTTCTTAGTGTGCATAGAGGACTTGTTTGCAGAGCTTTAGATACAAGGTTTGTATCTGTGTTTTGTTTCAGTTGGTGTAGTTGGATGTTGAAGTTCAGCCCCATATATAGAATGATTTGAATAACTTTGTTGAATAGTTTTGCTGTTATTTATGTAGTGCTATTATATTATTTTAATGCTTCTTTAGCCTATATGGGATGCTGCCTTGTAACTTTATTGTGAGGTTTAGATATGTACAATTTAAGGTATATTCAGTTTCTTTATCGCTGTAATAAAAAATTCAGTTATGGTCATGGTTTGAGCTTTTAATCTTTTCCAGAGTGACCAATGGAGCCCATGTTTTTGCTTTGTTTCTAGCAAGTGTAAACTCTTTTTTTCAGGGACTTTCTGAGTGAGAAGTCATACAATAGACATTATGTGCCATCTTCCTAGGACATAACATAGATAGGCATTTTTTTCAGTTATTGTGGCTTTGTTTAAGAAATGCTTTAGTAGAGGCCTTTCGTAGGTCATTGATATTTATAATGACAAAAAGTAGGATTAAGATTGCATCCTTTTTTAGCCTTCTTTCTTGTCTGAAAGCCTGTTTGCAGGTTGTTGTTGTTTTAATTTACGTTTTGTAGATTGGTACATGGATTTGGTTATCATATCTTTTCCAATCATTTCAATTTTGTAACCATTTACAGCTCATGGCTGGGTACTATTTTAAAGTCGACAAAGCAGGTACATATCCCTCTACTCTCAGTTTTTTACTTGTAGGTTTATGGTCTTCTGTCTGTTGAAGATGTAATCAGCAACTTGTTTCTCAGGGAGGAATCCAATCTGTCTTTGTGGTGTTGCTCAGGTATCTGTCACATTCTTTTATTGGAGATGTCACTGGATAATTTTTTAGATGTTCTTACACAGATGCCTCTGTTTGTTTTGGCTTGAAAAAATCTTAGCTTTTGTGCATTAAAGTAAATAGTGAGTGACTAGAGACACTCCCTCCCCAGGTAGGTATGTCAGAAGAGGAGGGAAAACAAGAGTTGGGAGAGAGAGGAATGTTTGGGAAGAAATTCTCTCCCCTCCTCCCAAACACATAGGTGGGAGATAAGCAAAAGTTTGGGTTAGAAGGAGGCAGACTTCACATTGCACATACATATATGGAGAGAGAACTCTTGCCCCGTCCTCCAGAGGGAAAGTTATTGTGAGAGGTAGTCCCTTCTATATGCATGGTGGGAGCACAGACCAGAGATGGGGGCCATTGCCCTCCCCCCTTTTTTTAAACAGGCCCCTACTGGCATCATGGAGGGGTTGCCGGGTCAAATTTGAGTGTGTGGCATTGTGACCCCCATGCCTAGTGAATGAGGTTGTAGCACCACTTTAATGTAAGCCAGTCACTCTTCCATTAGGATGGCTCCTGTCTCCAGGCCAAATCTGAGTGAGTGGTGTTGCGACTGGGTTGGAGGCGAAACACAGAAGTTGTGCCAGTTTAACTAAAATTGATTTAACCAGTTTGGTTTAGTTAAACAGTGCAACCCTCATACATGCACTCCGGTCTACAACTGGCCATATTAGTTTCGCTTGCATCAGTAACTTTTAAAAAACAATTTTATTAAATAGGCACAAAGCCTGAGACGTTACTTTCCATTGTTCCCCCTTACACATGTGCATGCACACAGGAAGAGAAAGAGGAGGTTGTCTGATGTGATTGTGAAGTGTATTCATTTCAGGCTAATTTTTACATATCTAACTTAATTTCAGGACACAGGCTATTCCACCTTCTTTTAAAGTATGTTCTAGTCACTCAATAATTACAACTATAGTTCAGTTTCAGTAAAACTCTGTTTCCACTTTTGGGCTGAAACTTTCCATGCCTGAAGTATAATCAAAAGTGAACGTTTTGTGCATGTGAGATATTTGAGAAAACTCCCTCTCATCCTTTTCTTTTCTTTGCAAGTATGAGGAAAACATTGTCACGCCTTTTTTTTTTTTATAAACACACAGAGAACTCTAAAATGACTGGACCTTGAAGCTTGGTCTGTAAATAGTCCTTGGAGAGAAGCATGTTCACGATCAAGTTGGAAAAGAATTGGCTTGAAAATAGTAACAAATGTTTGGAAATAGCATACTGGGCATGCAGTTTAAAAAAAATTTCACGCAAACTGAGAGTATGCGCTGTTAATTTGTGCCTTTCACAAGTATGCACCCTTCAATTAAGTTAAATAGTCATTGGCTGGTGCCTCCTACCTAGCCTCAGGGGTTCTCAGGATAGAATTTTTGGTGTCCTCAGAGGGCGGCCACCAACTCTTGCTGGTGGCCACTCTCACACTTTTCCCTAAAATACTTAATTAGCTTTAGGAAAAAAGAAAAGGAGGACTTGTGGCACCTTAGAGACTAAAAAATTTATTTGAGCGTAAGCTTTCTTGAGCTACAGCTCACTTCATCGGAATACAGACTAACACGGCTGCTACTCTGAAACCTGTCTTTAGGAAAAAAATAAATATGCACATATACACGTCCAAATCATTGTAATATTTATTGCTAGCTAATAAGCCTGTTGTGAAAAGTGATCTTAACAAACATACAAGTATCACTTTTCACAGCAGACTTACTCAGCCCCGGCAAGCCTGGGGACAAATTAAGCCCTGGACTGGGGGGAGAGGAGGGCCGAGGGAGGCAGTAGGGGGCTGCAGACTGAAGCCCTGTGGCTGGAGGACAGAACCTGAAGCTGCGCAGCCAGGAGCCCAGCGCTGGAGCCCGAAGCCCCGCAGCCAGAGCCTGCCCCCTGAAACCTCAGGGCTGAAGTCCAAACCGCTCCTGGAAAGGTGGGGAACTCACCGGCTGCCTGCTTCTCCAGCGTTGTGTCCCAAGTGTCTTGGGAGAGAGGAGGGGGACCTCTGCTGGCAGCCCCAGCAACCAACACCAAGGCGGTGCATCCAGGAGCACTAGGGAGGGGAAGGAGCCGCTGCTTTGCTCTCCTCCTGCCCATAACAGTCCAGGAGGCTGTGGCTGCAAGAAAAGCTCCTGGTGGCCACGGTGGCTGCATTTGAGAAATTCTTAGCTAAATGGCTATTGCATGTTGTACTCTGACAGGTTGAATATGAAGAGCAGGCACCATCTGACAAGCCTGACTCCTAATGTTTCATCTCTCAGGGGACACTTTCTGTACCATTGTTATTTTTTTCTCTTAAAAAACCTTATTTTTTTAAAATAATACATTCAGACAGTGCATGGGGTCCAAAGTTAAAATCACAGAAAGTCTAGCTGGAAATGCACAAACAGGATTCCAGTTAGTAAGTTATGTTCTGCATAAAGTCAGTGATGTATCTATGACTTATGTTATTAAATATATCCCATAAAATATATGACAGTCTATAGTGCTGGTGGTGCATTCTTTATTGCATTTCTTGACTGTAATTTTAACTGTACAACTTTGAGTGTTGCATGAACACTTGAGGGTTTTTTTCATTTAATTTGTGCATACAATGTCCTTTGTATAAAGTATCGCAGAATATGTCATAAATTTGAAACATTGTTACACCAAACAGAAGCAAAAATCACTAGCTAAAAAGTGTGATAACACAACAGTTCATGTCAGCTTTATTTTCCTTACCTGGTGAAATACTGTGTCTAAACTTTTTCTTCTGCGGATAGAGGATTGATTTTGTCTTTTCAATGAGACATTTCAAACTTTATTTAGGATACCTTTAAATCTCCCACATTGTATTGCTGAGCAGCTTGACAGACCTATTTTCCTCACTTTCAAAAATAAATTGTTACTTTTCTCCTAACTTACATATTTTTAGATGTTTCTCTTATCTTGTCACTTGCATTGCTCCTGTAGTATGGAAAGGAAATCTTTTTACTGCTTCAGCAGGTGACAGGCAGATGTTTTTGTCAAGAGGGCACACCCTGCTTTTATTAACCTTTATTTTGGTCACACCATGCATGTCCTCTTGCATTATATTAACCCAGTCTAACATATCTGCTCTCATATGTGGTATAATCATGTCCATGTGTTTGGTGTATGTTGAAAAGATTGTCAAGGGCACCCAGAGCCCTAGATGGAAGCTCTTTCATTATAGTTTGTAAACATCAAAATAAATGTGGACCTGACTGAATAATGAAAAATATTATTCAATAATAATTTATTCAGTAGTGGAAGGAAGAAAGGTTGAATATATCATTCAGATTTTATTTTACCCATTGTAGGGCTGGTGAAATACTGAAAAGTGTGTTTGACGCTTTTCTTGGCATAAAATATATGCAGAGTTCATCGTATAAATTATTTGTACTAAAAATAAATTGAACTGCAGAGGTAATTTTAGGTTAACAGTATAACTGCACAGTTGGCGTACATCCTGGTCGAAGTCTAACACTCTTACTTTTGGGAGACCTGATGTGGAATATTTGCTGTCTACAAGTGGGCAGGATCTCAAGATACCCTGTGAATAGCACATTGCCGCATAATGCAATGCTGTGCACTTGAGTCAATACTGATTCAGAGGGAAGAGGGTGGCCTGCTAAGGACATGCTTCAAAGCTTATTGAAGTCAATAGGAGTCTTTCCTTTGGTTTCAATAAGCTTTGTATGAGGTCCTAAACAAACCAATATTATTTCTTTAATTGCCTGGAGTTTCCAGCCCTGATTCTACTATAATGTCTGTAGCTTGTTCAATAGGGAATCTAGAGTAAACTAGCACTTCTATGAAGGTTATTTCCCCATAGAAATCTAATTTACAGGTTAAATTGCCCACAAACTTTCCCACTACACTTTTCAGACTCTTCAATAATATACTTCTGTGCTCACAGACTTCCTTTTAATTAGCAGCTCTGCCACCCAATCAGCACCTCAAAATTTACACCTGCTATAGTAAATCCTGTCAGAATTTAACTGATTATAAGTGGTCCCTCACTTATCAAGTGTTTCATGTCAGGATGCTGCAGTCTTAGCAGAAAAGAAAAGACAGTTGCCAGTGTTGCTATTTAAACTGCAAGCTAGTCCATATTTTGATTTTATTCCCCCCCATCCTTAAGTGACTTTCCAACTGAATTTCTGTCATTCTCTATAAATGCCTAAGACTTTCCTGAGGCCTTCCCTCAGACGTGATTAAAGATACCAGCCTTCTGCAGAATTTAAATGAAGATGGTCACAAAGCTTGTTTTTTGGGGGGTAGT
Source organism: Caretta caretta (assembly GCF_965140235.1). Taxonomy (NCBI): domain Eukaryota; kingdom Metazoa; phylum Chordata; order Testudines; family Cheloniidae; genus Caretta; species Caretta caretta. The sequence continues at coordinate 47,961,918 of NC_134206.1, read as the reverse complement.
GAGCCTGCACTATACTAGCTAAAGTCAGTGGTTTTAAGCACTTAGGAAAATCTGGCCTATAAGAGATTAGAGCTTCATCTGTTTGTATGTGTTTTTAAATACATGAAATCAACCTAAAATGATATGTCTGGACAAGTGCAATGTCTGACATAATATGTGACTCTTAAAAAAACAGCTACTACTTGTTCTATGGTATTTTGGAAGGTATTTTGAAGACCACCTGTCAAGTATGTAAATAAATGCAGAACTTTTGTGACTCTTGCAAAGAGTTTCTACATATTTTGTCGATAGAACCAAACTCAGATATTATCGGTGCCCAGAATGTTAAACAATTTACTAGCCAACTGACAAATCACTTTCTTTTTAAATCCTAGACCTAGAACTTGCTTTATAACATTTTCAGATGTTCTAGTTTCCTGTACTTTCAAAGAGAAGGGAACTTCTGTGAGTAGATAAAATGCTGCATTATTAAAATGGCAGACATACAGAGAGGACAGCAATGATAGTGAATAATGAAGATACTAAAATAGTGACAGGTATCTTTAAAACGTTTGAAAACTTCTTTGTGTGCATATAATACAATGTTTCCCTAACATATATCCAACTAACTATCAGAGTTTTTCTTTAAGGAAATTTAAGAAACGAGTCAGGATATCCAAACTCAGGGGGCCTATGCACACAAACAGGAGAGAGCCCAATTTGACTCTTAATTCCAGGATGCTTGCAGAGCTGGCAGACCAAAAACCAACCTATCAGCCTTTTGCTAATCTAGAATTTGCTGAGAAACCTTTTTTTTTAAAGCAAAACTGTACTTTAACTTGTGTGCAACATTCACATAGGATCATCTCTTTAATTTATTTGAATGTTTAATTATTGTAAAATAAAATGTTTTAATTTCAATAGACAGTGCTTTTTCTGGCCAGTGAACTTGATTTGTGAGTGCATGTGCAACTGCTGAAGATCTTACAGATTTTAAAGAAGGTAAATAATTAAGTGCTAAGTTATACTCTATTGATAAAGAGCTATATGATTATGGTAATATTACATACAAATAATAAATTTAGAATAGCAAAATATTATGGAATTATGTTCTAGAGCTTGTGTTACTATGTTTAAGGGTACAAATCAGAAGTATCTTGTTTAATTCTGGTCATTCATATATTGACTGGACAGTTGCTAACTTTTTATTTACAACTGTTCAACTGAAAAGGCTTGAACTGAGCAAAAACAAATATTTGGTTTTCATGTTAACATATCCTTCGTTATTTTTATTCATCTGGTAAACTGAGCTGCTTCTCCAGATTTTTTCCATAATAAGATTTCATAGTTGGCCACCAACTTATGGTCTGGCACATTAACCTTCCTTTAGCTATTGGGCTGTTTGAGTTCTCCTTCAATGTGAAAGATGGCATAACTTTTTCAGGATTACTTCTGGGTTTACTATTTAACCATTTATTTATTTTACCAAGAATTCCCACACTTAAAAAAAAAATCTAATGGTATGTCTGGGGTCTCAATATAGATTGAACAGAACCAAGGACTTTTTCAGAGGAAAAATTGGGGGGGAAATTTTTAGGCCTCCATTTGGAGACAGAGAAATATCTTTACCATTTTAAGATACAAGATCTTACTGGAGCCCATAGTATCAATTGTTCAGCTTTTAATTGCAGCAACATTTCAACTCCCTTCTTTATTTCCTATCCCAGTTGCCAACATAAACTGGTCACGCATCTAAGGGCTTGTACACGCTACCAGTTATGTCTGTATAATTTATGTCACTAAGGGGTGTGAATAAGCCACCCCCCTGAGTGATGTAAGTTACACCGACCTATGTGCTGAAGCACTCCCGCCAACGTAGCAACTGCCTCTCGCCGAGGTGGTTTTTATTATACCAACGTCTCCTGTCAGCATAGAGCGTCTTCACCAAATGCGTCACGGTGGCGCAGCTGCGCCTCTGTAGCACTTTTAATGTAGACTAGCCCTTGTTCTTTCCCTGGCTGTTGCAACATGTTGGCCAGTTCACTGCCTTTAATTGTCTGTCCTCTTCGCTATCAGTCTCAATCTTTTTCTGTAATTTAAAACTGCAAACAATATGTTCTGAAGCTGTGATGATTTCTAGTAATTGTGCTACATTAAGTATACATTTCTACCTTTGTCTTTATAACAGAAGGGAATAGCTATAATTGTCCTCTTAAGTCAGTAATTTTTCCATTGTTCTATATAACCTGCAGTGTTTTAAGGAAAATGTACTGAAGTGCACTACTGTCCTATCCTCTGTAGTGCTGTATATTTTGTTACTCAAAACTATTGCTTTTTTGTGTGAAATGGCAGTAACTGATTTCTATGATTCTTGCTCTGGTTTCATTTATTGGCCTTCATTTTCAACTAGCATGCATTTCAGTGTGTAAGAAATTTTGAAGCCTGTGGGTAATCCTGGATAGGGCCTGTCACGTGCGGTAAACAGGAGCACCCATAGGTACAATTTAATAGATTATCAGTTTCTAAAATGATAGAACAATCCAGTTGGATATTAAAAAGTAACTAAAATATTTAGTAGGAGAGTCCATCGAGTTTTGGTCATCAGAAATCTGGTAGAGAAAACTGATGCAATTATAAAGGAAAGAAATCTAGGGTTAAGATTGAAATTTTGCTGTTGAAGAGGCACTGTAAATAATTAAGTTCAATGTACCTTTCTTTTAAATCGATTTTCTGAGAACACACCCTGTAAAGTAGAATGTCTTCTAATCTTAAAAAAATCTGTTAGGCTCAAAAGAGCAACTCTATCAAACATGCTCAGGTCTCCCTTTTCTTTCTGTGCACGCTCTAGCTTGTTGCTGTTTCAGTTTTGCTGCTACTGTTATTGTTAAACAACCTTTTGCAGAGCCTGGGCAAGCCCTGCAAAACAGTTTGGGGCTATAAACAGAGTGCTGCTGCCAAATGCACTAAGCCCGCTAAATGTTTTTCTTTAATCTTTCAATTATATTCACATTTGACATTACTTGCCTTGGAATTTCTTTTCTCCATTCTGTATGCTAATGGAGATGCCACCTTGTCCCATCTTCGATGCAAATGAGGCTAGCAGAGTTTCTTTAATCCTGTCACCGTTATCCCAAGGGGTTTAGGTGTGTCTCCCACTGCCTTTTCATTGCTTTTTGTAAGTCTTTCTTCTGATCGGTTTTGGTTCAAGCAGAGGCTGGGGGGGAGAGAAGGTCTTTCATGAGTCAGACAGGCTGGGTACTGTGCCCTGGTTCCCCAAGAACACAGAGCTGCTAGGTAACACAGGAAGGGGATCAGAGCTGGGGCTGGGGCAGGGGATTGGGGCCCAGGAGGGAGTCAGGGTGCACGCTCCAGGCGGCGCTTATCTCAAGCAGCTCCCAGAAGCAGCCGGCATGTTCCCTCCTCCCCCTGGCTCTTATGTGGAGGCACGGCCAGATAGCTCTGTGTGCTGCCCTGTCTGCAGGCGGTCCCCCCACCCCCAGCTCCCATTGGCTGCAGTTCCCGGCCAGTGGGAGCTGTGGGGGTGGCGCTTGGGGCAGGAGTAGCATGTAGAGCCCCCTGGCTGCCCCTACACACCCTGCTCTGAGCCCCCTGCCACACCCCACACCTCTCCTGGACCCCAAACCCCAGCTCTGAGCCCCCTGCTGCACCACACACCCCTTCAACACCCCAACCTCCTGCCCTGAACCTCCTCGTACACACCAAACCCCTCCAGTGCCCCAACCCCTTGCCCTGAGCCACTTCCTGCATAATGCACCCCCTCCCACACCCCGCACTCCCTCCCGCACCCCAACCCCTTGCCCCAGCCCTACATTCATGGCCCTGCATGCAATTTCCCTACCCAGATGTGGCCCTCGGGCCAAAAAGTTTGCCCACCCCTGACTTAAATCCTACCTTTTATTCTTAATAAAATCATTTTGTTTATTATTGAACCCAGAGTAAGTGATTAATACCTGGGGAAGCAAACAGCTGTGCATATCTCTCTATCAGTGATATAGAGGGCAAACAATTTATTAGTTTACCCTGTATAAGCTTTATACAGAGTAAAATGGATTTATTTGGGGTTTGGATCCCATCGGGAGCTGGGTGTCTGGGCAATAGAGAGTGGTGACCTGCTGAGCAGTTTTTGTTAAAGTCTGCAGCTTTGGGGGTGTGGATCAGATCTGGGTCTGTGTTGCAGCAGGCTAGCGTGTCTGACTCAACAAGGCAGGGTTCTGGAGTCCCAAGCTGGCAAGAAAAATGGACTTGGAGGTAATTTCAGCACATCAGGTGACAGTCCCAAGGGGGGGGTCTCTGTGACCAAACCTGTCACAGTGTGTTCATCTGATTCTGGGGCTGGAAGAACCCAGCCCTGGGGAACCTAGGTCCTGCAAGATGGCTCCATTGGGAGGGAACTTGCAGCAAGGAGAAGTAGAGCTCCGTATGAGAACACAAGTGACACAAGCAGTACATTGATAGAAGTACAGAAACCCCTTCCCACCCAGAAGAATAACCCTAATAAATGAGCATACTCTAAAGTAACGGGCAAAGCTGGATCCCAGCCCAGAGCACCCTCCTGCATCGCAAACCCCTCATCTTCAGCCCCAGCTCAGAGGCTGCACCCAAAGTTGGAGCCCTCACTCCCCCCCACCCCAGCCCTGATCCCCGTCCCAGCCCAGAGCACCCTCCTACACCCCAAGCCCCTCATCCCTAGCCCCACCCCAGAGCCTGCACCTCCAGATGGAGGCCACCCCAGCACCCCAACCTCCTGCCCCAGCCCAGAGCCCCCTCCTGCACTCCAAACCCCCATCCTGCACTACGAACCCCTCAGCCCCAGTCTGGAGACCCCTCCTGTGCCCCAAATCCCTCATCCCTGGGCCCACAACAGAGCCTGCCGTAGGTGCCGATTTCCCATCTAGCTGGGGGATGCTCAACCACCCCCTCCACCCCAGGCCCTGCCCCCACTCCATCCCTTCCCCCAAGTCTCCACCCTACCTCTTCCCGCCCCTGATCCGCCCCCATCCTGCCTCCTTGCTGCCTCCTCCCCCAAGCATGTCCTGTTCCTGCTCCTCCTCCTCCTCTCCCTCCCGGAGCTTCCTATATGCTGCCAAACAGCTGTTCATGGTCGGTGGGAGGCACTGGGAGGGAGGAGGAGAAGTTGGTTAGCGGGGCCACCAGCAGGTGAGATGCACTGCGGGGAAGAGAGGGGAGCTTGACTGCCAGTGGGTGCTAAGCACCCTCTAATTTTTCTCTGTGGCTGCTCCAGCCCTGGAGCACCCGTGGAGTTGGCGCCTATGGAGCCCGCACCCCAAGCCGGAGCCCGCACCCCAAGCTGGAGCCCTCACACACACACCCCCACACCTCAACTCCCTGCCCCAGCCCAGAGCCCCCTCCCGCACTCCTAACCCCTCAGCCCCAGCCCAGAGCCCCGTCGTGCACTCTGAACACCTCATTTCTGGCCCCACCCCAGAGCCTGCTCCCCCAGCCAGAGCCCGCACCCCCTCCTGCACCCCAGCCCCCTGAGCCAGCCCGGTGAAAATGAGCGAGTGAGTGAGGGTGGGGAGAGCGAGCGACAGAGGGAAGAGGGGATGGAGTGAGCGGGGGGTGGGGCCTCAGAGAAGGGGTGGGGCATGGGCAGGCTCTCAGAGGAGGGGCAGGGGTGGGGCAAGGGTGTTTGGTTTTGTATGAGTAGAAAGTTGGCAGCCCTATTGTGGTGTGACCCTGTTTGTGTTTGGGGCACAGGGTTTGTCTGCACTACAAACCCTGCAGGCCACAGTGTGTGTATAGACTGCTGTTAGAGAGAAAGAAAGTTTAGGCACTAAAACTGAGAATTTCAGCTGCCTTCTGTGGCCTTTGTGTTCAGTTAACCCACTGTCCAGTTACAGAGGACTCTTTTTCTTCGTGAGAGAATTTTGTTTAAAAACATGAATGCCTCATTTTAGTTATGAGAGAAAACTATGCTCCCGTCATGTGACTAAACATCTTTTTTCACTAAATTTAGATATATCTGAACCAGTTATCAAATTGGAAAATCTCCCCCCAGATCCAAAGCTATGACCTTGTCACATATTTCTCAATGGAGAAATACCCAGTATGGTAAAGTAAATAAAGAAGATGCAAAAGAATCCTTCTTCAATTTAATCTAATTTAAATGTTTACTTTTCCTGTACAGATCAGCTGTTTTTAATTCAGTTGAATACTTTGAAATACTAACCATACGGTACTGTTATTTAGAAGGTCCTTGGTATTCTTCCATCCCAGAACTCTTTTCTGCCTTGATGAACATTTCAGTTATTAAATTAGATAATCCTGGATGATGTCAACAATACACTAAGCACCATAATTACAGGGGTTTATCAGAAAACCCAATTTTAGACTCCTGAATAGCTTGAAAAATGGAAAATGTTTCTAATACATGTATCCAGAAAGACTTCCCAAAACAATACCGCAGGGTGGAGGAGAGAGAATTTCTGTTAAATAAGATCTCTAAACCACTACACTTTATGGGCTGTGTACACATACATGTTGTCACAACCAGATCAGATTAATGAACAAATGAATATGAAAATGAATAAACATTTTAAAATATTCTTTTAAAGATAAATTTTCTGCAACAATGGCATGGCTATACTTGTCGAGGTGTAAGAGATTTCTCTGCATTTCCTTCCCCTATTTGGATGAGAATATATATCTTCTATACATGTTTAATTATTTTCTGTTAATATTACTAGTGATAATTATTTCCTTTTAAGTAACAGTTGAAAGGAGAAAAAAGCCACAAATTATTGGCTGTAAGATGTCAGCCATTTTCAAATAAGTCCAGACAATAATCTTTACTTTTCATCCTTCTAAGTATACAAAGTCACCAAAATAGTAGCTGATAGGCATAGTCTTCATGTTGTATACTTTTGGTTTGCGCGTACCTCTGAAAACTGATTGTGCTGTACTCTTAATGAATAGCTCCTCAAAGATTTTGCTGTTAATATAGTTTGATAAGACTAGTTTATAATTACTATATTTTATCAGCATTTGCAAATTACATAGTTTTAAAACTGCTGTCTCTATTTTTAAAACAATGTATTTAAACTGATTGATTTTGATGTAATAGCTATACTAATTAGCTATAATTTTTGATAGTTTTCAGTTAGCAACATGGTTACGTGAAGAATTTTAAGTGGAAATCCATCTGTTACTGTAGCAAAACTTATTCTTAAGGCCACCTGCTGTCTGTGGCAAGGTTCACCTGTGTAAACAGCCATTGAAATAAGTCCTCTGAAGGCTCTCTGTGAATGCATTTCTGACAACTTCCAAACATTCAGTTATGTAAATTTACATTTTAATCAATCTTTTGAGGTGTCTAGGGAGCGGCTTCAAAATAATGGATGTTTTGTAATGTGAAAAATTATGATTAAGACTATTTAACTTTTAAATTGTGAATCAAAAATTATGGTCTTGGTTCATCTGTTCATTCTGATATATTTTTAAACTACAAGTATATCAGAAACAAGTAGGTATTTTGGACTCCCAGGGAGGGTAAGGGGCAATTAAGGGTTGTGTACCACCCACCCACCCCCGGCCCTGAAAAGATTAATGAGGGCCTGAGAGGCCCGTTATGTTATCTGGCTGCATCTGGAGGTAGACCAAGCTTAGGGATGAAACCCAGTTGTGGAGGAGCTGGGTAGTGACTATAAAGGCAGGAAGTTTAGCACAGAAGGCGGTAGGGAGAGAGTCTGCTGTCTCTCTCTGAGATTATCGAGAGAAGGCCCTGGGATTCTTACCTGAGTAGAGTAGGGTTGCCAGGTGTCTGGTTTTTGACCGGAACCCCGGGTCGTAAAAGAACCCTGGCGGCTCCGGTCAGCAGTGCTGTTAAAAGTCCAGTTGGCAGGAGCAATGGGGCTAAGGCAGGCTCCCTGCCTGCTGTGGCTCCGCTCAGCTCCCGGAAGCAGCAACATGTCCCCCTTCCAGCTCCTATGCGTGGGGCAGCCAGGGGGCTCCGCATGCTGCCCCGCCCCAAGCGCCAGTTCCACAGCTCCCATTGGCTGGGAACTGCGGGCAGTGGGAGCTGCGGGGTGGCGCCTGTGGACGGGGCAGCACACAGAGCCATCTGGCTGCACCTCCGTGTAGGAGCTGGAGTGGGGACGTGCTGCTGCTTCTGGGAGCTGCTTCAGGTAAGCACTGTCCAGAGCTTGCACCGTTGACTCCCTTGTGAGATTATTGACATGAACTGGGACCGTATAGATCATTGGTGCAACCAAGGTCCTGTAGTGGCACCAAATCTTGTATAAAGGGGGTCAAATAAGGTGTCTAAGACAAGGTTATGGTTTGCTGGTTATGATTATGCTATCTGTATATGTGTACCATTTTTTTAGTTGAAGTTATGAATATTGGCTCTATACTGTCTGTATTTCAAACTTATGCTATGCTTCTGGGTGACACCCCAGACAATTTGGTATCCGCACTGCCTAGCCTGCTTGATGGCCCATTAAGGACTATTAGCTATACAGTTGTCCCATTGAGAGAAGGCAGATACACCTTGTGACTCAGCGAGGTACGCAGGGACCTGCCTTTGAACAGAACTCTAAGGTTTTTCTATGCCATGTGCTGGATAGCATGTCTTTGGGACAAAGAAAGCAAAGTCCACATGTCAAGAGACTATAAAAGACTGCTGCAGCTCCTCCATCTTGTCTTCAATCCTGCTTTTTGCCTCTGGAGGAACTTTGCTACAAACTGAAGCTCTAAACAAAGGATGGAATGACCCATCCTAGCTGTGGATGTACTCCAGAGACTTGATTTGAACCTGCAGTTTATTCCATCACTGCTACAAGCCTGAACCAAGAACTTTGCCATTACTGTATGTAATTGATTCCATTTAACCAATTCTAGCTCTCAACTCTATCTTTTTCCATTTATGAATAACCGCCCCCCCCCAGCACCCCTGCCCCACCCTGGAGCCCCGTCCTGCACCCTGCACTCTCATTTCTGATCCCACCCCAGAACCAGCACCCCCAGCCCAGAGCCCATACCCCCTCCCACACTCCAACAACCCCCTGCCTCAGCCTGGAGCCCCCTCACATACTCCAAACTCCTCAGCTCCACCCCCCAGCCCAGAGCCCCCTCCTGCACCCAAAACCCCTCATCCCTGACCCCACCCCAGAGCCTGCACCCCCAGCCAAAACCATCACCCCTTCCCACATCCCAACCCACCGCCTCAGCGTGGAGCCCCCTCCGGCACCTTGAACTCCACATTTCTGGTTCCACCCCGGAGCCCGTATCTCCAGCGGGAGCCCTCACCCCCTCCTGCACCCCAACCCCCAAGCCAACCCGGTTAAAAGTGAGTGAGTGAAGGTGGGGAGAGCGAGCGACAGATGGAGGTGGAGTGAGCAGGGGCAGAGCCTCAGAGAAGGGGCGGAGCAGGGCCTTGGAGGAGGGGCGGGGCAAGGGTGTTTGGTTTTGTGCAAGTAGAAAGCTGGGAACCCTACCTCGAATCTGGCAAGTGGCCAGGAGTGACAGAGAACAGCCACTGGGGTGGAGCAGGCTCAGGTGGGAAGCCCTGGTGTAGGATAAATATGACATTAAAGAATTAGAGTTAGTTTAAGTTTGATTAAGGAAATATGTGTGTTGTAAAGAAAGGCCTTGACTAGCAGGTGGAAAGAAGGCCATGAAAATAATAAGGCCAGAAGTAATTAAGTAGGGAGGATGTCTAGTTCAAAGAATAAGTAATGAGATAAGGGAAAGTTTCTCAAAAGAAGGCCTCTGACCAATTGGGGTGGCTGCAGATGGTTTTAAATAAGACAAAGAGAAATGAGCCATCATGGCCCTACCTACCCCACATGCCAGTGCTTATTATTGAGGCTTTTTAGGCATGTTTAGAGAAATTGTATAAGTATCATTTGGATTTAATAAAGGAATTTTTCGTTAGTGTTTGGTTTTCCATATTAATAATTCCAAATATTAATAATTCCCACATTTTGGCAACCCACAAAGGGATCCCACCTTAAGTTCAGTTGCTGTAAATCCCCAGCGTAAAGAGGTAGTGACATCCTCTGGGGCTACTATAATTTCTCTCCTAAAGAGAAATTCAGTAACATAAGAGGAATAGAAGGAGGTACTTCAGATACCTATTTAAAAGAGTGCATGGCAGAGCACGGCGGAGGAACGTAGAGTGCCACTTACAGCTTAAAGAATAAGACCCATGAGCGACCCTGGAGAGAACGGTAAATGAGTGCAAAAAACCACAAAGATAAAGCCAGTGCCAGTGAGAGGAATCGGCTGATGAATGTGTTACTTTGGGAGATAAGTGATTTAAGGAAAGAGAGTGAGGAGCTAAAAGGAACTTTTACACAAATTAATACTGCAGGGTTGAGAAGGAATTAAGCCATCATGGGTTGTGGAAATGTTAGTGTTAAAGAAGAGAATGCTTGGTTCGATGATAAAACCCAGTTATGGCAGTGCAACTTGGTACAGTGACACTGGGTGGAATCCTCATAGTCAAACAAATTATACAACAGATAAGGGGGTAGCTACTATTACCACTGTGTGTTTTGGACTATGCAGTGTATACTGTAAAGGGGGTAAATGAAATGTAAACAAAACATACTATTTAATTAAAATTCAATAAGGACTCCAAAGAGGAGCCACAATAGGTTGTATTTTTTTTCAGATAGCTGTGTACTTGGGAAGCAGAAAACAACCCAGAAGAAAGATAAGTGAATACATTAAAAAAAGAAAAAGTGCTTAACCATTAAAAATTGTATCCGAAAGTTATGGTTAACTGTGGTGTAAAGTAAATGTTATTCGTGAGTTAAAATCTATATGGTGTTTTGTAAATAAAAAAGAATAATTGAAACTTCAAGTAATTGTATAAAAAGATTGAAAAGCCCTAACCTGGAAATACATCCAACTAATGACTTAGCATTAAACCTGTTAAATATTGTGCAATATGTAGATGATATCCTGGGGACAAGGAAAGCCATTTAAAAGTGTTGGAAACCCAGTGTGAGGTTTTGATGAAAGCTGGACTGAAGCCAAACCCCAAATGAAGACCCAGTTAGTGAATCTGGCCAGCGAGCTTCAGACAAAGAAAACGTTAACATGACTTTTGGTGCTGTCTGTCACTACTTCAGAAACAACACTGTGATCACTGCTGGGCACGAAGGGCCGTGTCAGAATTTTGTCCGTGACTACACAGCCACTGCTGCACCCCTCTACCAGCTCTTGCAGAAAAAGGTAGAGCGGGAATATAGGCAGTGTATAATTTAAACGAGGTTTTGGCGCAAGCTTCAGTATCTAGCCCCCCAGATAGTACAAAACCTTTTGGATTGTTTGTAACCATTTCAGATGTGTTAACTCAGGGCTATCCTGACAGAGAAAAACCTAGTGCTTATGCTTCCAGCATACTGAAAGGAGTTAAAATGTACTATGCAAAACCTTTATTGGCTGTGTAATAGGCCATGACACATTTCAGATATCTGGTGGAGTTGGGATGCATAAAACTGTACACTGCTCATACTCCTGTAAAGAATTTTTTGTCTGGTAAAATTAAAGATGGCACAGTGACTAGTCTTAGATTGACCTGGAGGTCTGGCTGCTGGAAGAACACCAAATTGAAATCTGTCCTCTTAAACAACCCTCACCTTTGCAGCAAGATTATTAATTGATGGTACTCTGAGTGTTCTCAAGAAATTGCTTTTCAAGAGGGGCCCCCCAACCCTTTTATCTCATGTGCAATACATATTTTAAATTCTGATGGGCTGCAGTGTGAGGGTCTGACAGTATATTGTAATGGGTCCTCTTGTCACCAAAAAGGAACCCCAGTCATAGGATTTGCCATTTGGCCTCCCTCCGTTCAGGCTGAACCTGTGCAGTACAGATGTAGTACACACTCAGCCCTGTATGCTGAATTGGCTGCTGCAGCAGAGGCATCATCACTGTAAAAGGACAAACGCCAGCTGCTCTAAAATGTTCAGACTCTCAGTGGGTCCGTGATGCCTTGACTCCATATCTCCCTTGGTGGAGTATGGATTTATTTTGCAGTGCAGATCACAAGCCTTTATGCTCTCAAGCCCTTCTGCCCTGTGTATGGGAACTAGCAAGTAAATTGGGTGTCTCAGTGATATATATGTGGTTAAGGTAAAAACTCACTCCAGACATGGGGAAGTAAGCAAGGAAAACAGTGGAGTGGATGAAGCTGCAAAAGAAGCTGAGGCTGACAGGGGATCTGGTGTGGGTCCCTCCCTCTGTTTATCCAGTCCTTGCTGTCACCACTTGAGCACCAACAGAAAACACTGACATTACAAGAATATGATCCAGAGGCATCTTCTCTTAAACAAAAAGTAATGCATGGGGACTTAAACCAGCTAAATGGTAAATCAGAAAATTGGTTGCTCAGTGTAGGGATGATTTACCTTACCTGATCTGGATTCCACCACAGCCCCTTGAAAGGGAAATGTTAAGACTGGTGCTTCATGTGCCACAGGGGCCCACCAAAATGCTGATGCCATTTATCAATTATTGATAGCCTGGTGGCCCAAGTGTGTGTGTGTTGTGTGTTTTAAATAAAAATTCTTAACAATTGCCTGGTTTGTGCTAAAAACAATCCACCAGGAAGAACAAAACATGGATTTATCCAGGCCCAAAACTTCAGGGATCCTTGAGAGGGAGTTTGCAGATTGACTACAAAGCATATTACCCTAAGGTTTCTGTCTTGGGGGAATTAAAGACAAACAGAAAAATCAAAACAATGGTGAAAAAAGTGGTGTGTGTGTGATTCAGGCAAAGACTGGGATGAAAAATTGCTTATTCTTATGGCTTTAAGGGGGGGGAATCCAAAATAAAGGGGATCTCTTCCTTTACTGCCATGACAGGCAGGGAAATGACTCCCAGAACATTGGTTTGCTGTTCCCACGCCAAACCTAATGAAGGAAAGTTGGTCACAGAACAATGGGTAAGATAGTTGGGGGAAAAGTTACAAGATGTGTATGTGTCTATTACACAGCAGCAGGGGCATGATGATCATGCCAAAATGAGGACATACTTTAAATTGGCAAGTGTGGGGTAGAGTGATGGTGCAGTTAACCGTGGGGAAAAAAACCATTTCTAGCACTAGGGTGGGGAGGCCCCTATTATATACTACAAAAAGGCCAGCCGTGCAGTTTATTTGGTCTGAAGCAGGATCTTAAAGCAAGGATTGATGGCTACCTGCTATTCTGTTAAAACTGTTCAGATGCTCCCACTGAGGGAGCACCAGAAACTGTTTTATTTTTCAAACTGTTGGTAGTGTACAGAAAGGCGGGTCTGATTGTGCGTGGAGGATGTGACTGAATAAATGCAGAAATAATTTGAGTTTGGGGATAAGAGGAAGCCTCCGTTATTAAAGTGATAGCTGGAAGCCCAATTCAGTTATGGGGCAAAATAGATAATGCCATTGGATATCTCATACAATTCTACAAATGGCCGGAGGACAGGCAAAAAGCATGATGATTGTATAATGATTGATAATCATAGCATCAATCCCTGTTTAGGGGAATGGTACCTTTTCCATATGTGTATGCTAGCCATGAGGGACAGTACACAGGTTTTGTATTCCCTGTAAAATTTAATCAAACAGGGCTTAGCAGTATGAACGTTTTGGGAATCAGGAAAAGTAGAAATGAGCATGGCACAAATACCAGACAGTGAAAAGAAAAACACAGAATGCCCCAAGCTGGAGGCAGGACCCAGTAATGGACTGGTATTAAGGCCCCTTAAAGAAGTGCTGTACAATGATCAATTTAAACATGTATCTGTTGCTTAATTTGATTTCATTGCATTTACCGAATGGATTTTATGTCTACCAGAGCTTGGCCAATTGTATGGCAAAATGATAAAGGACTACGGAAAGACTTGGTTAGAAATGCAAAAGTAAAGGCATCCGGATCAATGCAAAGGTGAAGCCAACGGAGCCTGTTCTCCAGTGATGTGGCAATGTGGTTTGGAGACGGAGCATCACTCTGAAACCAGGTGGTGATTAAGACCATGTGGGACATGAATGAGTCTTCCCGCACAAGCTGGCTATGGACACACTAAGCCCAATATACGAGCAAAGCAATGAACTCCATTAATCAAGAACTTTTGAATGTATCTAATACTCATGAAATAGTTGACTTGTTTAAGAAAGTACAGCCTAAAGTGAATGTAATAATCAACCAGACCAATGAGGCTCATCAAAGAGGGACAATAGCCAGGGCCATGATGTGCTGTGTATGGAAGGTATGCAGCAGACAAAATCAAAGCCACTCTCTCTGATTCAGAGCAAGGTAAATTGCCCTCTTTTGTCACTACAGAGAAACTGAAAACTTGGTATGGCAAAGAGAATATTGATTGGTGTAAAACAAAAAAAAACCTCACAAGGGTCCAATACCATGGGGTAAACTGTGAAAAGGATATGGAACTCCTTATCCCACTCATGCTGTCAATCCCAGTAATTACAGAACACCAGGTCATTCAAACCATTGTTAAAGCACTACCAGTGGGAGTACTGGAAGACACTGCAACTCATAAGGTTTGAAAACAGTTTGTTTTTCCTCTTCAAATACAGAGGCAAGATAATTACAAGGTCTGGAAAACCCCGGATTTGTCCTGTTGCTCGCACCTGAGGGACACCTACATGTGCAGGTGTAATGTTTTACAGACCGAGTTGCTGGGTGCAGGTTCACTTTGGGAGAGCAGTCTCCAAACTGCACAGTCTGGTTGAGATGCTAGGGAACTGGTGAAGTAAAAACTGCTTATGCTGGGAATGGTAAATATTGTGTAGTGGCTAGAAGTAACCATTTTTGGTATGGATCCAAAGACTCTTATTCTGATTGTATTTCACACTAAAATTCACTGTAGTGATAAATGGAAAGACTTTATATCCCATGCCCATTTTTCTGTAATGTAACTGAATTACAGGCTGAATTCAGATTACGGGAGGAGGCTGCAAAAGCAGTACTGAAGTTGGGGCCTAGTATTTTCCCCTTGACCCTGGATCTTAAAAGCTGAAGAGGCAGGAAGAGGGAATTCAGGAGTTAACTAGCCCTCCTGATGGGAATATGCATGGGATTATATCTGCGGTTAAAATGGTCATTCAAAGCTTTGGTGGTTGTCAATACAATTGTGATCATTGTAATTTTGATTTTGTATTGTCAAGTTTAGTAGTTGTACAAAATGTTGCAAAATCAAAAAAAATATGTTAAAATGCTTAATGTAGTAAGATGTAGTATGTAGGGTTTTAAGGTGGGGAAAGTAGGATAACTCTAATTCTTTAATTTCATATTTATCTTAAGGAAATATGTGTTATAAAGAAAGGCCTTGACTAGCAGGTAGAAGGAAGGCCTTGAAAATAAGAAGTTCTAAAGCCAGAAGGAATGAAGTAGGGAGGTTGTCTGGCTCAAAGAATAACTAATACAGACTAACACGGCTGTTACTCTGAAACCTGAGATAAGGGAAAGTTTCTAAAAAGAAGGCCTCTGACCAATAGGGGTGTCTGAAGATGGTTTTAAATAAGACAAAGAGAATGTGTCTTAAAATGAGCCATGGACCTTCCCACCCCACATACCACTGTTATCTTCTGTGTGAATTCAAGTGCAATGGAAAAACTTGGCTAGTGAGAAGGAGGGAAGGAAAGGCCTTGGGAAGAAAGGAGGTTGTAAATCTTATCTGGATGAAGACTGGAAATAAGGGTGAACTGTCTCAAATTGGTTTGTAGCTGACATCAGTACTTGGCAATGACATCACTTGCTTCTTGATGGTTATAAAAAGTAAACTCTGTTAGAGTTCATTGCTAATACCTGCCTGACCACGTTGGAGTCAATCAACATGGGTCTAAGCATCCCTGGGATTAGCCTGTATGTAAGTATCTTGATCAAATGCTTATAAATGTTTTGTTATTGTTCGGATGTAGTAAATTGCTTATTACTGAGGCTTCTTAGGCATGTTAGGAGCAACTATATAAGTACACTGGGATTTAATAAAGGAATTTATGGTTAAATTAGTGTTAGTAATTTCAAATATTATTAATAATTCCAACACATGGCAAAAGAGCAGGAGCTGGATTCCCAGGGAGGGAGCCTGAGAGGCATTTAAGTGAGAGGGATGTAAAGGCAGGCCCAAGGAAGTCAGAAGTGGGCTTTTGTTTATACTTTTATGCTGGGATTTTGTTAGCCAATTCCAGGGGAGGGTCTTGAGAGTCCCAACCCTGAGAGAAGAGAGGGCTTAGAGAGGCTGTGAGGGGAAGGACTGAGAGGCTGAGTAGGAAGAAACCCAGGGAAGCAGCAGCAAGGAGTTGGACTGAGCATACCTTTGCTGCTGGTTACAGGGTCACTGGACTGAAACCTGGTTGTAGTGAGCGGGCCCGGGTTTCCCTACCAGCAGTGGTATGATGGTGTGAGGCTGGAGAAGGGCACAAGGATGGCAGCCCTCAGAAAAGGGAGTCAGGACCGTGAGGCCCAGAGTCATGGCCAAAGATCTGATAGAAGGTATTAGACATTGTTTCATTGGAATTCTTGTTACCCTGAGAAGAGCGGATTAAATTGTGACCTGGCCAGAGGGCCAACTCATAGGAAGGTAGACCACTGGAAGACCAGAGCAGCCATCAGAATGGGGTGCTGTTGGAAGGGGACAGAATTGCTACACCACCTCTGGCCATCAGGAGGCACTGCAGCAGTGAGTCCACTCCTTCACAGTGAGAATAAGGATATTGAAAAGAAACTAAATGATTTCTTTGTATTGGGTTTTCACTGCAAAGGATGTTGGGGAGATTAATAATCTTTTTAAGAAATACAGATTAGGCACTGTCAGACTGAGGTGTCAAAAATTAGGTGCAAGAATAAAGTAATAAAGATCAACAAGTCACTAGGACCTGATGGTATTAATTTGAGAATTCTGAGGAATTAATTGGCTGAGCAGCTAACAAAAATATGAAATCTCATTAAAATCAGCTACTATACCAAAAGATTTGAAGCTAGTAAATATTGTATATGCCCAGGGGTGAAAGTAACATTCAACACTTACCGATACGGGGGCCGGCTCTGGTCAGCATCCCCCAGCTAGCCCATCTGCGCTGCCTGGCCCACGCCATCCAGGGCTCCAGCAGGAATTTAAAGGGCCTGGGGCTCTGGGGCCCTTTTAAATCGCCGGCCCCAGGGCAGCTGCTCCTTTTGCCCCCACCCCGTCGGCCGCCCAGGGAGGGGGGCAAAAGGGGCAACGATGTTAAAGCGCTGCCATGGCAGCACATGAAACAGGGTCCTTAAAGTGCGGCCACAGTACAGCTGACTACGGGCTGATACCGGTGGCCACTTTTTACCGGTACACTGTACTGGCCCATAGCAGCTTACTTGCACCCTTCTATATGCCATACAATTTCCAAAAGTCACTAGGAGTGATCCTGGCACTTACAGACCCATGATCCATACTTCAGTAAAAGAGAAATTGGTTGAAGAAATAATTAGATTTTCAAAAAGGACATACCAGCATGGCTCTGTAAAAGAAAATCTCTCTAGTCTACTTGATTTTTTTTTTGACAATGTCAACAAAATAGTGGAAGAAGGAGAAGACATAATTTATTTGGACTTTCCATGAGCTTTTGAAAAAGTTCCTAACAAGATGCTATTAGGAAAACTAAGAAGTCATGGGTTTGGAGGTAAAGTTTTGCCACAGATTAGTAACTGGTAAGAGAAAGAAAACAGAGTATCAATAAATGGTCAATTTTCAGTATTGTGAGCGGCTAATATTAGGGTTCCTAAAAATCTGCTCTGGGGCTGGTTTTAATGCATTAATAAATGATCTGTAAATGAAAGTAAGGAGTCTAAATTTATAGGTGAGAAAGATTATTTATGTTTTTCAAGATTAGTGAAGATTGTGAGGAACTCCAAAGGGACCTAATAAATCAGGTGAATGGGCAACATGATGGCAGATGTAATTCAGTATTGACAAATGGAAGGTAAAGTTAGTTGCAAGAAATGACTTTGAACTACTTAGATATATTTCTGAGTTTTAAATTAACTGTAATCACTCATGAAAAAGATATGAGTGTCATTGTGGATAGCTCATTGAAAACCTCCTCTCAATGTGCAGTGATTAAACCCCGCTCCCTCCAATGCTAAGTTTTTTCTTAGTAGTACTGAAAGGCAGCAAAAGTGAAAGTGTGCTAAATTTTATTTTCTGGCCAAAATCGCATTAAGCAACCACCAGTTTTAACTGACAAAATAATTTGGAACCACTTTATCAAGCAAGATTAAAAAGTTTCCTTGTATAAGATTTTAAATGTTCTTACAAAGTAATAAAGACCTATTTGAAATACTTAGGTTTCAGAGTAACAGCCGTGTTAGTCTGTATTCGCAAAAAGAAAAGGAGTACTTGTGGCACCTTAGAGACTAACCAATTTATTTGAGCATAAGCTTTCATGAGCTACAGCTCACTTCGCTTATGCTCAAATAAATTGGTTAGTCTCTAAGGTGCCACAAGTACTCCTTTTCTTTTTTTGAAATACTTAGCGGTTTTTAAAGTACAAACATAGCTAAAAACAGATCAGCCGTTTTTACTTCCGGTTCTGTTTTCTTTAGATGAGCTGTATGATGAGCTGTTTAATAAATTTGTTAGTCTCTAAGGTGCCACAAGTACTCCTTTTCTTTTTGCGGATACAGACTAACACGGCTGCTACTCTGAAACCTGTTTCCCTAGTTGCAATTCATTGACTCTACCATTCGGAGGAGCCTGTGCCACAGAATGATGAGCTGAAGTTATCAAGCAAAGAAAAGTCTTCACTTGTGAAACAGTCAGAACACAACCCAGAGGTCCTTGGTCAGTTCAGATAAATACTAGATCCTGATTAGATTTATTATGTTTTTTAGCATATTAAAGTTTAACATAAGTTAGTGTGACTTTTTGGGCTTTGTGCTGGTTAGTCAAACACCAACTATTCTTCAAATGAAGTGCCACTCACATTCTGTCAGTAGAATGCATAGTTGCTGAACATTTGGGGAGGAAACTATAGCATTAGAAAATTAGTTCTGCGACACTTCAAGCCGCCACACTTTTTGAAAGAGATGGAGTTTATTGTCTTTTTGTAAGGAGACAGTTCTGCTTTTTGGTAAGTCTATTCAGTGTTTTCCTATCAGCTTATTTCATTTCTCTGTTCGGTGCTAATATTTTTGCTTTACTGCAGCAGCTCTTATGCATCTGTCTTTCTGAGTCATTAGGACTCAATTCTGTTTTTAAAAAAATGAACATAAAGTTTCCATAACTTGGAAAGCTGCAGAAGCCCTGAGAAAAAATCTGCTTCTGCATCTTTCTGTGACATGGAAGCCAGACAGGGTTTGTGCTTAACAGGATCCTTAAATTTTCAGATAATACTATTGGGTCTATTCTTTTAAAGTTGAATGAGGGTCATGCGTTATGTGTGGAATTTTCTGTACATCCAGTGAAACTATATTTACATAATAGTAATCTTGATTTGATGAAAACAACGAGGAGTCCTTTGTGCACCTTATAGACTAACACATTTATTTGGGCATAAGCTTTCATGGGCTAAAACCCACTTCATCAGATGCATGGAGGTGAAAATACAGGAGCAGGTATAAATACACAGCATATGAAAGGATGGGAGTTGCCTTACCAAGTGGGAGGTCAGTCTAACGAGACAATTCAATTAGCGGTAGGATACCTAGGGAGGAAAAATCACTTTTGTAATGGTAATGAGAGTGGCTGATTTCAAACAGTTGACAAGAAGGTGTGAGTAACAGCAGGGGAAAATTAGTATGGGGGAAATTAGTTTTAGGTTTTGCAATGACCCAGTCTTTATTCAGGCCTAATTTGCTGGTGTCCAGTTTGCAAATTAATTATAGTTCTGCAGTTTCACATTGGAGCCTGTTTTTGAAGTTTTTTTGTTGAAGAATTGCCACTTTTAGGTCTGTTATTGAATGACCAGGGAGTTTGAAGTGTTCTCCTACTGGTTTTTGAATGTTCATAGATACTAAGGTCAGAAGGGACCATTATGATCATCTAGTCTGACCTCCTGCACAGCGCAGGCCACAGAATTTCACCCACCCACTCCTGCGAAAAAAATTATAATTCTTGACATCTGATTTGTGTCCATTTATTCTTTTGCGTAGAGACTGTCCGGTTTGGCCAATGTACACGGCAGAGGAGCATTGCTGGCACAAGATGGCATATATCACATTGGTAGATGTGCAGGTGAATGAGGCCCTGATGGTGTGGCTGGTGTGGTTAGGTCCTATGATGATGTCCCTTGAATAGATATGTGGATAGAGTCGGCAATGGGGTTTGTTGCAGGGATTGGTTCCTGGGTTAGTGTTTTTGTTGTGTGGTGCGTAGTTGCTGGTGAGTATTTGCTTCGGGCTGGGGGGCTGTCTGTAAGTAAGGACTGGTCTGTCTCCCAAGGTCTGTGAGAGTGAGGGATCATCCTTCAGGATAGGTTGTAGATCCTTGATGATGCGCTGGAGAGGTTTTAGTTGGGGGCTGTAGGTGATGGCTAGTGGTGTTCTGTTACTTTCCTTGTTGGGCCTATCTAGTAGTAGGTGACTTCTGGGTACCCTTCTGGCTCTGTCAATCTGTTTCTTCACTTAACCAGGCAGATATTGTAGTTTTAAGAATGCTTGATAGAGATCCTGTAGGTATTTGTCTCTGTCTGAGGGATTGGAGCAAATACAGTTGTATCTAATAGCTTGGCTGTAGACAATGGGTCATATGATGTGGTCTGGTGAAAGCTGGAGACATGTAGGTAAGTATGGTCAGTAGGTTTCTGGTATAGGGTGGTGTTTATGTGACCATTGCTGTGCTTAGCTGTGCTTGCCCTGCAGGTTAACAGCAAGGAGAAAAAAATTACAAACTTACTTTTGGCACTAAAATATTCTGATTATACTCCTGATGCAGATCTGTAGCATCAAAAAGGTTTCATTTTTACAGCTATTTTCGCTGTGCAAGTGCTTAGGTGTGTACAGGGCCTGACTCGGACTCTCTGCATTTGGGTGAAAAGAGTAGTGCACCCTGTGAAATACTTCAGTCAAAGTATCATGAGTCATAGAACAAGACATCATATGCAACAGAATGGGGAAGAGGGGGTCAGTGCTAACGAGCTAATTCAATTAAGGTTCCAATTCAATTCTTCAACAAAAAAACTTTGAAAAAACTTCAAAAACAGACTCAATGAGAAACTGCAGAACTGGAATTAATTTGCAAACTGGACACCATCAAATTAGGCCTGAATAAAGACCGGGAGTGGATGGGTCACTACAAAAACTTTCCCCCTGCTGATACTCACACCTTCTTGTCAACTGGTTGAAATGGGCCACCTTGATTACATTGGCCTCATTAGCACTACAAAAGTGATTTTTCCGCCCTTGGTATTCACTCCTTCTTGTAAACTGTTGAGAATAGGCCACTTCCATCTTAATTGAATTGGCTCATTAGCACTGACCCCCCACTTGGTAATGCATCTGATGAAGTGGGTTTTAGCCCACCAAAGCTTATGCCCAAATAAATGTGTTAGTCTCTAAGGTGCCACAAGGACTCCTCTTTGCTTTTGCTTTTACGCTGCAAATATTGCCATTAAACTATGTGGGTACTGTACCTAGTTTAAATCTGTACAAATACATGTTATTTTACTCTTCTATTACTAAGTCTTCTTATTTAAAACACAGTGTTTAATCAGGTACTTTAACTATTTTACTTTCCTTTGCTTCCATTCACACTTTAACTCCCCCTCCCAGCCCCCTGCATTGTGGGAATTTTCTGTCTTGCCAACCCAGGTTGAGTGCTCTGAGCATCAGTCAAATAGGGGCTTACTTAAGAGTAAAGAGAATGAACTCCTTTCAGAAGGGTTGAGGTAGGGTTGCTACTATTGCCTGTTAACCTGTGCAATGGGGCGCCCAGATTTGGAACCCTGTGTGGTAGCAGTCTGCTTTGTCACTAGAACATTGGGTCAGTTATGTATATAAAAATATATTTGTGGACACACGCATGTTTCTGTATCTTAAACACGAAAAATCTTGAAAGTAGTAGAAGTTTCTCTGAGAATTCTACTGTTGAATAAGGAGTATTTGTAATTTTAATACATTAACATCCTTTGCATTTCTTTCCAGTCTCTTTGTAAATGTGGGCTCCAATTCATCAAATGTTTATGCAGATACTTAGCTTTACTTGTGTCTATAGTCCCATTGACTTCAATGATATTACTCATGTGAATACTGTTAAGCAGGTGTGCAAGTGTTTGCACAATCAGAACCTTAGAGAGACTAGTACTCACTTCCACTTGTTGGTTAAAATACCCTTAACTTTAGACTCTTATTTTAAGAGGAAATTGTCAACTTGGTTTCACAAATACCCCCTTTCTTACATGTAAAAAGCTTATAATTTAAAGATGGTAGTCTAAAGGAGAGAGGCTTTCAGATTGCGAGTAAACTGCCATGAATACAGCCAAGTCGCTTTGAAAATGAGTTTCTCTCCCCAGTCGGGTTTATCAGATTTAAAATAGTTTTTAATAAATGGTCACAGAATAGCACTCCAGTCCGGGGTGGGGGGGAATGAAATACTTCAGTTTTACACGTAGATTTTCTGATGTGATTTTAATGACAGCTTCCTACCAAAATCAGTATAAAATGCTTGTCTGTAAATGCAGTGGAACCAGGTATAACATAATTGACTTTAGATTATTTTAAAGGCCTGCAGTAGAATACTCCTAAACCTAGCAAAATTACTTGTTGCTGAAAATTGGTGCCAGCTATGGGTGTAGCTGAACTGGCATTAAACACAATTTTATGTCAAACTGTAGAAAAGGACAAACTATATATTCAATACCGCTTCAGAAATTGTGGTCAAAGCCTGCTTGGAGCAGGTATTTTGAGATAGTTGTCCTTGCTCAGATTTCTCCAGCTGAACCATCATTGCTCCTAACACAGTCTCAAGTATGTGGGGCAAAATTGGGGCCCCTCATTATCAAAACTGCACCTCTGAAAGGATGAGAAGGTGAGTTTCTGCCATTACATTGTCTCAGGAAGAAGATCAAAGTGACTTCAGGTTTCAGAGGAACAGCCGTGTTAGTCTGTATTCGCAAAAAGAAAAGGAGTACTTGTGGCACCTTAGAGACTAACCAATTTATTTGAGCATGAGCTTTCGTGAGCTACAGCTAGCTGTAGCTCACGAAAGCTCATGCTCAAATAAATTGGTTAGTCTCTAAGGTGCCACAAGTACTCCTTTTCTTAAAGTGACTTCAGTGAGCTGAAAAGCAAAGAAAATGTACTTGACCTTTATTATTTCTGTTATAATGCATCAAGAAGGTCTCAGAAAGACAAGACTGGTTTGCTGCAGTTCACAGAATGATGTGGAAGTTTTTTTATTGAAGGAATCAGTATCCTCAGAGGAAGATTTATTTCTCAAAGACTCTGCTGTGACAGGATACAGTTGTTTTTTTTAATGCAGATATTGAGGTTTCTGTTTTGGCAGTGAGTCTCGCCATCTTCTACAGCAGGCATGGGCGGCGGGTATCATAGACAGGCATAGTCTGTGCCTTCCTAACCAACCTAGCATGGCCCTGCCCATGCTCTGCCCCCAAGCCAGGCACCCCCCTGCATTCCAGTGCTTTGCCGGCTCAAGCTGGTTGCGGGAGGCAGGGCAACTGGTGCTGGTGCCGCACTGCCAGGAGCACCAGGACTGGCGGCCCCGCCTCCCTCAGGGAGGCAGGGTGGCTGGGAGCAGTGGGGCTGGCTACGCTGCCCGGAGCACCCGGGTTGGGAGCGCTGCCACCTGGCGCATCCCCCTCTAGCCTCTAGCTACCCCCTCCCTGCACCCAGAGCTACCCCCCTGCCTGCACACAGCCCCTAGCTACCCCCTTTTCTACATCCTGAGCTATCCCTTGGATGCACACAGTCCCTCACTATGCCCTCCTTGCATCCTGAGCTACCCCCCTGCCTGCACACAGCCCCTAGATACCCCCTGCCTGAGCTACCCCTGTGCCTGCACATAGCCCCTAGCTACCCTGTGCCTGCACCCTGAGCAGTTTTCAAATTGTTTGAGCTGAGCTCCCACCACACACAACCCAGACAGGCTGAGTGGCCTGCTGAGGCGAGTCAGGGGGTGGAGGTGGCACTGCCTTCCTGGACCCTGCTGTGTGGAGCTGGCTCAATTCCTGCTGGTCCCTGCCCCCCCCCCCCCCAAAATAGAAGTCAAACTATACCTATGCCCGAGGGCCCGTCCCGGAGCCCCAAGTTCCCTGCACTTTCCCACAGGGCCCTGGAGTTTTTATAGCATGTTGAGGGGGGGCCTCAGAAAGAAAAAGGTTGAGAACCCCTGCTTTAGAAACCACACCCTCACACAGTGCATTACCCCGCCATGCAAACAAGCCCTTAGTTTCATTCTGCCCCTTTTCCTACAGAGGAGAACAGGACAGCCTGGATCCCATCTAGTTGTTTAAGTACTTCCACTGCTTAAAAATAAAAAATGAAGGTGATCCGTCAGTAACTTTCTAAGGAACATTCATTCAAAGGTGTGAAACGTCAGCCAGCATACCAGGTACATCTAGCTACACTGGACAAATGCTTTTGCTGAATTTATGTGATATGTTGTGAAACTGTTAACGCTGTGAGGCCTGGTCTACATTACAAAGTTAGGCCAAAATAAGTCTCCTTGTGTCAACCTATCTGTGCATATGTGTCTACATTCCAGTTTGTGTCTGGCTGATATAAGCACCCTGAAATGGTGACACAGTAAAATCACCTTCCCCAAAGTGTGGAGCTGTGGTAACTTACTGAGCTTGATGCAGGGGGAGTGAAGACACTGTACAACCTGTGTCGACTTTAACAGTCCTCTAGTGGCTGTCCCAAAGTGCCCCATTCCCTGGACACTGACCTTTCTGTCACAATTGTAAACACCACTGTCCAGGGGTCATGGAGACTGGCAGCAATCCCCCCTTTTAAAGCCCACTGCATATTTCTGAAATACCTTTCCTGATTGCCCATCTTGGTATGCATACCTAGCAGCTCTCCCTTGTGTGCAACTGCCAACCAACCATAACAGCTCTACATACTAGACTCACTCCTGCCTGGAGTAGACAGGAGATATTGGATCTCCTGGGCCTGTGGGGAGAAAAGGCTGTGCAGGCACAGCTATGGGCGAGCCGTAGAAGCGTCAACATCTATGAAAAGATTGTCCGGGGATGCAAGCAAAGGAGTATGATGGCTCAGCAGCAGTGTTGCATGAAAGCAAATGAACTACGGCAGGCATCCCACGAGGCCACAGAGGCCAACAATCAAACTGGTGCTGAGCCGCAGACCTGCTGCTTTTATAGAATCATAGAACTGGAAGGGACCTCGAGAGGCCATCTAGTCCAGTCCCCTGCACTCATGGAAGGACGAAGTGTTATCTAGACCATCCCTGACAGGTGTTTGTCTAACCTGCTCTTAAAAATCTCCAACGATGGAGATTTCACAAGCTCCCTAGGCAATTTATTCCAGTGCCTAACCACACTGACAGGAAGTTTTTCCTAATGTCCAACCTAAATTTCCCTTGCTGGAATTTAAGCCCATTGCTTCTTGTCCTATCCTCAGAGGTTAAGAAAAACAACTTTTCTCCCTCATCCTTGTAACAACCTTTTACGTACTTGAAAACTGTTATCATGTTCCCTCTGTCTTCTCTTCTCCAGACTAAACAAACCCAATTTTTTCAATCTTTCCTCATAGGTCATGACAAGCTGCAGGCTGTACTTGGCGGAGACCCCACCACTACCCTGCACTACTGTGGATGTCTCCGAAGAGCCCAAGCCACAGGCCCCTGCCATGAACAGGAAGGAGGAGGAGCAGGAGAGAGATGACACGAGGAGCCAGGACCTGCCTGAGACACCTGCACTGTCTAGCCAGTCCTGCCAGCTGAGCATGGACTAACCTGTTGAAGGGGAAGGGACCTCAGGTTAGTATATGCCTGTATTTTTCCCTTACAGTGTTTTAAATGTAAAAATGGCCCATCCCCAAGTTAACAAGACACAGGTATCGACTTTTCATTGTTTTACTCGTACGAGAAGAGGTAGCAGTATAACAAACAGAGGTAGGGTTGGTATCTGCTTTTCATTCCCCTGTTAGCCTAGACTGGAGGGGACAGAGCAGTTTATATACATGGCGATTGATGCCCCTTGCATCCTCCTGAGAGATCTCAATGCAACTTTCATGGAAATACTCTGCAGTCCTCTCCTGAGGGTTTCTAGGAATTGGGAGCCTTATTTCTTCCCCTGCAGTTAGACACTCTCCCATGCCATCCTGTGATGAGTTGTGCTGTCTCTGTTGCAGTAAACAAGCTAGCAACATATGGGCCCATGCAGCTTCAGGACACCAGTAGCAGCTGTCATCTCTGTGCCTTTTGTTACCCTCGGGAGTAAGAGAGCAGCTAAAATCACCACTACCTGTGGAAAATAGTGCCAATATTCAGTGCCAGTGCCCTGTATGTGTACCCATGGAATAGGGACCAGTATGTTATTGTTTCATACAACTTAAATTCCCTGCCTTCCAGCAGGCCATACTCACCCTGATGGGCTGGAGAGTGGTGATGTGCGGAGGTGCTCCAAAGCTGAAGTGTTAATAAGCATGTCTTGTATTAAAATTTTTATGGGAGTAAGGGAAGGGAGTTTTGAAACTAACCTGTTCTCTGTTGTGACTGTAAGCCCAATGATAGATCTGTTTTTTAATCAGGAGCTGTTGCTGTTATGGGGCCTTGAGGGGTCCCCCCTCCACACCCACAGATCACTTGACCCTGATGAGGAGAAAGAAGAGGACTAGGGAGGATATACTGAGTGAGGTCCTGCAAGCTGGTGCTGCATCAGATTGTGAACAAAGGGCCTGGAGGGCTGATGGCATGGAGAGGGAAAAAGTGGAGAGAAGAAAACCCAGGAATGCCAGCAGGGAGAGGGGGAGATACACCAAGACTTAATGGGTCTCTTCAGGGAGCAAATTAAAATGCTGCAGACTCTGGTTTACCAACAGGTCCAAATATCCCAGACTCACCTTTGCAGACCTTGGAGAACTCCATGGTATCTCCCTGTACCCCCGCCCCCGCAACATACCACGTGGCATCCCGGGCTGCATCTCTACCCTTACCACTCCACAGGGGGACACAGCAAGGAAAACCACAGCTTCACACATACACTGACCCATGAGAACCACGGCTGGTGTACCTGTAGCCACAACAGACTACATTTGTGCACTCAGATGGGCAGAAATATCAAGCCTAGTGGTTCGAGCAAGAGTTGGTAGCCGGCAATAGGAACCCAGGGTCAGAGCTGGAGTCAGAGGCCAAATGCCAGAGCTGGAGTCCGAAGTTAGGAATTGGAGCCAAGGGTCAGAACTGAGTTACCTGGCATGAGGCAAGAGAGGGGCAAGGCTTGGCACAAGGCAGGAGCAAGAGCTACCGGAGCCATGGGAGAATGCTTTGAGCAGCTGCCAAAATACTGCTGCTGCTGGTCTTAAGGGTTGATCTGGTGACTCTTCCCACCAATCAGGCAGTGTGGCCACTGGGCAGCCCACTGCATGCCAGCTGCATTCCTTATGTTGCCCGGAGACTGGTTCTGCTGCAGACGATTCCTGACAACACCAATGATATGAGGTAACCAAAGTTTGTAGTGTAGACGTGGCCTTAGTCTTTTAAGTTGCTGTAGGTCTGTAGCTGAACAACACCCTTCTTTTCTCAGTGCTAGTCTTTCATTCTGTTTGGCTGCAGACTGGACATGATGGCAATGTTTCTGGTTTTTTGTTGTTGTTGTTGTTTTTTAAAGCTGTCTTTAGAAAACAAAGGGCTATATACACTGTTATTTCCACCCCATCCCCCCCCCCCCCCCCGTTCCCTCCTCTGCAAGAAAGCTCAGATTCTGAAGAATAGCAAAAATCTATGAAAGACCTCAAATTTGCTATTTCCATGGCATGGATGTGTATTGTTTGTAGTGATGATGGTCATAAAAGCCATGTTTCTGAAATAAAAGTGATAATTTCTATCTCAGATGTTACCTTTTCTTGTTAGTGTTCTGCAGCATGATTATGGTGAATGGTGTTGTTTCAAATAAAAGTTATGAAATGCTACTGGCTGACTTGTAAAAGACAAAGGCTTGACTACTGGCTAGTGCATAATTCCTCTTTTGCTAACTAGCTTTTGTGATATTTACATTATTTTGTGATACTCTGGTGGAAGCCTGAAGTGGGAAATGTTAAAGTTCTTTCACAATTCGTTAGTTTGTAGGTATCTCTGTTATGATGTTTACACAATGCATGACTCATAAGCTAAATGAATATGCCAGCCTAATAGTGCAGCCTATAGCGAAACCTGATGCCATTACATAAAAGCATGGCAGTTGTTCATACTTGTGCTATTACTTGATGAAGTACTTGCCCACTGGAAATGTGCGTGCCGTAGGTTACTTAAATGTGCTGTGTTTTTATAAGATTTTTCTGAAATAGGTAGTGTTTTACAATAATGGATTGTCCTCCTTTTCTCCACCCTTTATTGTACTATACCCCTTATTGTTCGGTTTAAGTTCTACAGCTCTTTTGAGTGCATAATTTGGAACTGAGGCCTGGGCTACACTGAAAATTTACATCTGCATAGCTGCGTCTCTCAGAGGAGTAAAAAATCCACGATCCTGAGAGACGTAGCTATGCCGATGTAAACCTAGGTGTAGACAGTGTTAGGGCCTGGTGTACACTAGGAAATTAGTTTGGTATAATTATGTTGCTCAGAGGTGTGAAAAATCCACACCCTTGAACTATGTAGCTTAAACCAATTTAACCCCTGGTGTAGACAGCGCTAGATCGATGGGAGAATTCTCCCATTGACCTAACTACCGCCTGTCAGGGAGGTGGATTACCTACCCTGACGGGCAAACCCCTTCCATTGGCGTAGGTAGTGTTGTCACTGCAGCTGTGCAGCTTTAGCATTTTAAGTGTAGACATACAGAATGTACCAGCATTTCTGAGGGCTTGTCTACACTACCAAATTTTGTTGATAAAACTTATGTTGACACCCAAAAGTCGACAAAACAAAAATCGCCAAAGGGTGTTCACACTTGCTCCCTCTGTCGACAGATCATGTCCACACTGGAGACACGTCATCAACAGGGTGAGCAATGCACTGTGGGTATGTATCCCACAGAGCAGTGTTGTGGGAAGGAAGAGCTGACCGCTGCGTATCTTGGGATTCTCTCCGAGTTCTCCCACAGCCTCCTCAGCTGCCAAGAGCAGCATCATGACTAGCTCTGTGAGCTCTCCGTGCTGAGGAAGGGCAAAGCAGCACAGCAGTCTGTCCTCCTCCCCTTACAGCAGCCATCTGCCTGCTGCTGTGTTCCTAGCGCAGGGCAGAACAGGAGGATTCCAATTATTTGCTCTTTGTATGTTCCCCAAACGGAGCAGCAGATAGTTCCTGGAGCTTTGAAAGGGGAGGGCCGCATGCCTGCAGGGCAGCAGAGATCAAAATACAGAGCAGAGCAATCAGGGCAGGCATTGTGGGATACTGGCGGAAGCCAGTTCTGTCGACAAAACAGTCAGCAGTGTCTACACTGGCTCTTTGTCGACAATAAAGGGAGGGGAAAAGACAAAAGTCTCTCATGGGGTGGAAGATTTTTTTGTCGCCAAAACTGGGCATTTTTCGCAACAAAAGTCCCATTGTAGTGTGTACGCTCTTGCTGTTTTGTTGCCAAAAGCCAGTTTTTGGCAACAAAACTTGTTAGTGTAGCAAGGCCTGAAGGTAAAGCAGCAGCAGTTTTCTTCCCCTACTCCTTTTAAAGGCTATTTCATGTGTATTGATAAAATTAAATATTAATTTTTATTTCTTGTAACCCGTATCTTTATAATAATGCTGACTGATGTAAATACCTTTATTTGGCAAGTTGGCAGCCCAGACCTAAAGATACTTTTAATGTGGAAACACTTGATACCATCCATATCTTACTAGTTACCTTAGTTCTCATTAAGCTCTGCTTTTCTTGCTCGCTGATTTAATTTCTTCTAGTTTTTTTAAATAAAAATCTTGATCTCAAAGGTGTAAAACAAGTTCACCTATTTAGAATACTTTATGTAAACAATTTTGCTTTTGTATAATATACAGTACATACAACCATGTTGCAGCACTGCAAGAAACAGGCTCAAAACAAGTTACTGGTCCAGAATTTACATTTCTAAAATGTTTCTTACACAAGCTACCATTATATCAGATATACCTGTTTAGACTGCAAGCTTTTCGCAGCACAGATGGTGTATTCCTATACGTCTATATAGGGCCTAGCACTTTTGGGGCACTTACTGTAATATCAATAATTACCAGAAAGCAATGACATTCTTCAGTTTTTAAAAGTGAATTTACAAATATGAAATGCTGGGAACTCCTGTTCCAGGCTACTGGATGAATTTCAGACACTCCTGTGATGGCTGCAGTATTAGTCTAACAGACAGATTTAAAAAGGGGTCTTATTAATGAGTTAGGGCAACCCATCAGCTAGAAAAAATGTATTGCTACAACATGTTAGGCTGGTGGTCATTATCACCTGGTGGATGTAGATGCAGGAACTGGTGCAATTCTTATATGTCATGTAATGTTTAAACGTTATAGGGCAGCCAATCTGAAAAAAATCATAAAATCACAAAAAAGACTATAACTCAAAGATACAGAGTCTAATTTTCACCAAAATTGGCAGAAAGCTCCTCAACACAATTGATAATGCTCAGAATAGGAGTGTTTGGGAAATACTTAGCCGCAGGTGATATTTTATGCTTTCTCCCGTATATTTTTTACCTTCAGTTAAAGCAAAAGTCTGTAGTCACGTGACAGTCTGAGCTTGTTTGTACCATGTTCCAGTGTGGTTATGTGAATTATGCTAGACGGGGTTGTGTACATGTAGCAGAAGCCAGACTTCTAGAGGAGAAACCGTGTAATATAACATGCCCTAATTGATAGTCAGGGAGCAGTATACCATACTACCAGACCCTTCAGTGGCGTACGACATGACAGCCATTGAGCAATTTCTCAACAAGGACTGTGTGAAGCATCAGCATCTTTACACAAAAGATAAGGCTCTGACCAAGCATTTCCTGACTGCACATTTTAAGGCAGCTGTAACAGCTATGACAAAATAAATGTGTAGAGTGCATCCTTGAGCACAGATCTCCACAAAGAAGCTACCACAAAGCGCAGGGTTGCAGATGAAACTGCTGTTGAAGTTATTAAAAAATTTGTGACTGAAAGAATGGCAAATACTTTTAGCATTGAACCTGGATCAAGCCCAGACAACAGCCAGCCACTTGTGTACATTGCAACATCTACTGGGGCCCCACCTGAAATTGCAGAAAGTTTGTGCATAAGAGAGAATGGCACACAAGAAATGAAGCAGTCTGTAACCAGGCTGCTCCAAAGGGGTGAGGTAGACCTCTTTGATCCCATAAAAACGTATCATGTCAAATCATTTGCTAATCTCAATAAGTCAATCAAACAAAAGAAGCAGAGAGCACAAGCAATAACTGTTGATTGCCAGATATTGAGCAAGTGGACAGTTATTGCCCAGTCCAGAGATGTTGATATCCAGGGTTTGTTGAAGCATGAGCTCCCACCTGTCCAGCTTTCCTTCTTCATCTTGGTTGGATCTCTAAGAAAGACCCAAAAATTAAAAAAAAAGAAAAAGAAAAAAAGAACTAGACATGGAGGATAGGTCCATTAATGGCTATTAGACAGTGTCAAGGTTCCTTCCCCACACTGAACTCTAGGGTACAGATGTGGGGACCTGCATGAAAGACCCCCTAAGCTTATTGTTACCAGCTTAGGTTAAAACTTCCCCAAGGTACAAACTTTTACCTTTTGTCCTTGAACCTTTATGCTGCCACCACCAAAGAGTCTAACAAAAATAACAGGGGAAGTGCCCACCTGGAAACGTCTCCCCCCCAAAAATATCCCCCCAAGCACTACACCGCCTTTTCTGGAGAAGGCTTGATAAAAATCCTCACCAATTTGCATAGGTGAACACAGACCCAAACCCTTGGATCTTAAGAACAATGAAAAAGCTATCAGGTTCTTAAAAGAAGAATTTTAATTAAAGAAAAAGTAAAAGACTCACCTCTGTAAAATCAGGATGGTAAATACCTTCCAGGGTAATCAGATTCAAAACATAGAGAATCCCTCTACTTACAAAAAGACACAAAAACAGGAATATACATTCCATTCAGCACAACTTCCATTCCCCCCTCCCCCCTCCAGCTTTGAAAGTATCTTGCCTCCTCATTTGTTATTTTGGTCAGGTGCCAGCAAGGTTATCTTAGCTTCTTAACCCTTTACAGGTGAAAGGGTTTTTCCTCTGGCCAGGAAGGATTTAAAGGTGGTTAGCCTTCCCTTTATATTTATGACAGACAGGATGGGCAGGGATGGCGTCCCCAGCCTCTGTTTGCCAGAAGCTGGGAATGGGCAATGGAATGGATCAGTTGATGATTCCCTGTTCTGTTCATTCCTTCTGAAGCACCTGACATTGGCCACTGTTTGAAGACAGGATCCTGGGCTAGCAGGTTGCTCCAGCACTACTGGTTCAGTTTCAGTTTCTGAGAGTATCTCATCTTTATTAGGAAAGATCAGGCTCGAGGTAGGAATCTCCCCAATATTCTCAGTAAATAATTGTTTATTCCTTGCCCCCCCATGCCCTTCTCCCATGCCAGAAGTTCTGTGTCTCCTCATTCCCCACCTTTCCCTCCATGCCAGGGCTCTCTGGGCCCCACATTTCTCCCTTTGCCAAGTGCCAGGGTCCCCCAAGTTACCCTCCTCCCATACCATTGTCCCCTGTAATCAATAAGGTTCTACCCATTGATGCCTAGAACGCTCTCTGAAATGTTGAAATTGTGGCGTTCAAAAGTTACTGTGTTGCATCCACACAGAGAAATGCCATCAGGATGAATGTAAGGCATGCAAGCTTGGCCAATTAATTAAATATAATGAAAATAAGTTTATAGACTTTTATTTAATTGGGAAACCCACACAGTAGCTTCCTCTCCATGCTCTTGTCTTACTGGGTTTATTACAAAGAAGGGAATTCCCTTCTGGATATAGTAAGTTTTGAAGTGAGCCAAAACTCAGTGGCATGCTGTACTGGTACTTCTGTGGTGGCCCCAGAGGTTTTAACCTTTCATTTAAAAAAAAAAAATCTAGCTCTTATTGATGAAAAGATACGCTTCAAAATGTGAATATATGTAGTGCTGTTTTCTTGAGTCTGCAGATACAGATTGAAAGAACAACCCTAAGAGAGGTGGAAACTGACCCCCTCCTCCCCAGTTAATTTTAATGGGTTACTAACTGAAGCTTAGTAGCAATGAAAATGTCAGCATGAACTATTAAAGTGCTGGTCACTTTTGCAGAAATCTCAAATCTTTCTGAGATTATTGCCTGAGTTCTCCCCACCCCTACCTTTGCTGTTCTAGGGATATTGAAAAGTACTGAAGCCATGTTAAGCTTTTCTTTGGTGGCATAGGGTCTCTTAGCTATTGACGAGCAAGTTGGATTTCTTGCAATCCCTGTTATTTGTGTCTCTCTCCTCTGTGTGTGTGTGTGTGTGTGTGCATGTGAAGAATGCTGCATATGTCAGATTTCCCTCATGTTATTTTGTTAATTATTCCTCACCAGGGTCCTCTCCATGCTGGTTGGGGGCCCCTGAAGATTCTCTGTGTTTTTCCCTGCATTGCACAAGGCTCTTTTCATACCAGCTTCCCCTGTGAGAAGGGCTAGATGCAATTCTCTTTGGAGCCAATTAGGGCTGTTCCTATGAGTTGACATGAGCAACTCATTCCCTTCTAGGGACAGAGGATGACATTCACCATTGTGCAGCGGGTCAGCACAAGGTGTTATGCACCAGTGAAGTCCCACTTAAGCCCTCTTGCTAGGTAACATTTAAATGGTGTTTAATGGTGCCTAGCAAGAAGGCTGATGTGGTGGATAGGCCTTGGAATGGCCATCTGCATGTGGGTGAAATAGGTGTTTTGCCTCCTCCACAACTTTCCCAGCTCCTGTTAGTTTAGGGAGCCACGCACAAGAAGCCATGTTATAAGAACATATGCCAGCTGGTTACCACCTCTGTAAGTATGCAAGAACAGCCATACTGGGTCAGATCAAAGGTCCATCTAGCACAGTATCCTATCTTCTGACAGTGGCCAATGCCAGGTGCCCCAGAGGGATGAACAGAACAGGTAATCATCAAGTGATCCATTCCCTGTCACTCATTCCCAGTTTCTGGCAAATTATAAGCCCAGGTCTATTGCAAAGTAGCTGGCCTAAATTGACTAATAACTGTGTAATGAGTTTTAAGCAGTGTTGGAGTACTCCTGCCACACAGGAGACTGCTTCCACTTAGAGATTTTTATTAAAATATTGGGACTTAACATAGGTTGGGAAAATTCCAATATTGATTTTTGATTCTCCATTGAATGTTCTGCTACAAATTATTTTCTAGCTGTTATTATTTAATCAGGGTTTATTGTATCATTATTTGATTAAAATTATCAAAAGTTAAAAATCAGCAATGAGTTTCTTTAATTTAATTCTGTGTCACATTGGATTGTCACAAATTACTTTTTTTAAATCTCTCATCTTTAAATACAGCTTCTTCTTAGGGTAGTGCCCTGCCAAGCAAAGCTACCACAAATATGCCAGTTGGTTACCACCTCCAAAAGTATGCAAAATTATTGGCCAAGCTTCTGAGTCCCTGCATTCAACTTGATGGGATTGCTTTCTGTCTGTCTGGATGTCTGAATGTAATGTGATACCTTGCCACCTGTTTAGCAGTACCAGGGCTTCAACCACCTCTGCAGTTGTCTATAGATCAAAGACCTGGCTCCCATGCAGAACAAAGAGAAATAAGAATGGTGGAGGGAAGGAGGCATATACAGCCCCATGGCATGGTGGGGAGAATGGAGGACCCTTGTATGGGGAAGAGGAAAAGAGAGGATTGTAGAGAACCCCAGGCAGGGTGGAGACTGAGTAACCGTGATATGCAGGGGAAGGGGAAAATGGGGAGTGAACATAGCCCCTGGCATGAGTGATGGGATGTAGCGGGGAGTTGCAGCAAGTTCCTGAAATAGAGGGGGAAGGGAGGGTGGAACACTGGGAGCTTATGGGTGAGAATGGAGGGATGCAAGGAGCCCCTAGTGTGTGTAGTGAGGTCAGCCTAAAAAAGCAACAAAGTGTGTGACCTCCTAATTTATACAGTGCCCAAAACTGTACTAGGTGCTTGACTGACATGTAAGAATAATAGTCTAAAACGAGATTACAATCTAAAAAGTCTGCATACAAATAAGCACAGACAAAGGCCAGCAGAAGCCTTCCTTTAAAAAAAAAAAACCTAGGAAAATAAATACAAAAAACTGTCTCTAATGTAACTTTTGGTTACACAGTTAAATGTGTCAGGAGGTGACAGAGTTAAGGCTGAATGCACAGATACAGTTGCACCTCCTTGTACATGTGAATAATGATAATATAATTACAAGATCACATACTGTTTCTCAAATAATAGAATAGTTTTACAACCGTGTGTATATGTCATCTTGTATTGTGCACAACTTTGTATATGTCACAGTTTATTAGTCATTTATATGAAAAGTACATAGAAAACCATATTTAAAGAACTATACTGAAGTGTAATTATCTGATCTATTACACATCCTAGCATGTGAGTGCCTTCCAAAATTATAAAATATATTCAAAGATATGTTGCTCTTTTTTCTCTCCAGTCATTGGAGACTGGACTTGTTTTACTCTTTTATTGATTAGTTTGTTTGGTTTGTGGTGTCACAGTGAGAAAGGCTAAGTTGTAGAAGGGGCTCTTGGATTTTGCTGCTGTTTGTGGTCAATTTACAGCAGTAGTGAAGAGCGCTACATACCAACGTGTGTTTACAATTAAATTACAAAGTCAACTCTTCTAATAACTAAGTCATACTCCATAATACTTCATTGATGCAATTCTCTTGCTCATTCTGGTCCTAACTGATCAGCTGGGAATTCCCCCAACATGGTGGAGCTCTTGGCTAGCATGTCCTTATGAGAACGGTTCCTCCACTCTGGCATAGGGGCCATATCTGGGTTGAGGGGGAATCTGTCAAGCCAGGAGAAATGTGCCTGCAATCTACCCATGGCATACGGTTCCTTGGGGGGACCATAGCCAGCTGGTATAAGTTAGAACAGTCTCTGGGCTTCTTTAACATGATATGGGGCTGAGGCAACTTGAAAATCAGGGAGTCATAACCTGAAAAAAAGAGTTTTCTATTTGCTTTGTACAACTAGTGTTAAAATAAATATTCATAACTTTCAAATCACTAGTATGCAAGTATAAATTTTGTTCATAATAAATTATCATAAGAAAGTGAAAAAATTCTGTTTAAATGTATAGTACATATGCAAAGGTTGAAATAGTAAAATTCCTAGTACCATTATAGAGAAGAGAGCTTATATCAAAAGTTTTTCACAAGATATACTGGACCATTAGGACTGAGAAATTGAGTGTCCAAGAATAACCAAAAAAAGTTACGAAATACATGTGCATTTATGGTTGTGGATATATTCTATTACGTTACACTGAGAAATAATTTGATTGTGTAATTAGACAGATTCATAGGACCGGTTCTAGGCACCAGGAAAGCAAGCACGTGCTTGGGGCGGCACAATTCCTAGGGCGGCATTC
Organism: Caretta caretta; assembly: GCF_965140235.1. NCBI lineage: Eukaryota > Metazoa > Chordata > Testudines > Cheloniidae > Caretta > Caretta caretta. Next base: position 47,925,251 of record NC_134206.1, on the reverse strand, counting down.
CGGCCATCCTTTTTTTTTTTTTTTTTGCTTGGGCAGTTGCGCTCTCGGAGCTTGGGGTGGCAAATTTTTTTGCATGGGGCTGCAAAAAACCTAGAGCCGGCCCTGCAGATTCATAATACACATGCACAAGGGATCAAAGTTAAAATTCCATGACCAATATGAAAGTGGTTTTCTTCTCTGGAATGTGACTCTTTGAAAATGACCTCCAAGGGGTTCCATATTTATTGCCGTTCAGTAATTTCAGGTTGTTCAGGGACAGAACTGCAATAGCCAAGGAGGGCAGTCACATGCAGAATTCCTTAGGAAGCACATTGTATAGCACTCTTACACTATGCTGCCCAAATACTTGCTGCCAGATACTTACAGTCATGCAGGGGAGGAGGCCCTGGAGGAGGCCCTGGCCATGCTTCTTTCCTACAAGTGCCCAGTCAGCATTATGCCTGTAACCTCTGCGTATGTGCGGACTTGATGGAGGGAGGCCCCCTGAGCTGCCATCTTTTCCCACCAAACATGCCTATTCAGGGGCAGCCAGAATTTATACTGACATATATCTTCAAATAAGGTGACCAAAACTGGACACTATACACCAAACATGGTCTAACAGGTTCAATGCACAATGTTCTGAGACATAGCTAATATTCCAGTACAAAAAACTCCATTAACATGGAGATAAGGCAGCTGATACCCATTCTGAACTAACACAAACACTAAAAATACTAGAAATTCTGAGTTAAAGTTCTTTTACAAATTTTAGAGACCACTTCTTCTTTTTTACATGATATTTTAGTCAATACTGTCATATATAGGTAGTCCCACTGACACCAGTTTCAGTGTTAACAGAACAGGGGCCTTAACGTCTATGTTTGTCTTGAACTGAAAATGAAGTGTAGTACATTCACTCATAAGCTTCTTTCACACAGAAAAAAATTCTGGATTTTAAATTTGACTTTCGATCAGATATACAAAAAGTCATCATCTGTTTGTATTGGATTTCAGATGTTCAGGTGCCCTTATGTGTGAATTGGAGTAACAATTTTAAAAAACAAATTTCTTTCATGAAAAGGTCCTGTTGGGTTGGAGGCCTCCAGTTTGGAAAAGTAACAATAATCTGAGGTCACTGATTCTATTTATCAGACTTTTATCCAAGAAAATGTTCATGAATATATTTATGGAGCAGGTGATTACAAAAATTGTTTTGATTGCAATGTTACATGCTGCTGTCTAAAACAGTATATTTTCTCATTGGCAGTTGCATGTTCCACTAGGCTGGGGTGTGTTTGATCATGGGCTACTATTATTAGTTACTGGCAAAACATTAGTACGAAGAAAGTGAATTCATCCTGCACACAGCAATATAGAACACCCATAACTTTTAAATGGACACAAGAATTAATTGGTTTTATTATATCACTTTCTGACACTTTAAATCATAAATATATCTCAATGTTAAAAAGCTAGAGCACATAGAAAGTGAGCAAATGTACTACAGGTGCTAAAACTAGTAGTCATGTTTGTCTGAAGGGGGTTATACTACTATCAGTTAGTATACTATAACTACAGTATCTTGATAAGACACGTTCTTCTTTATTGCTGCAGCACACTGGACCAAGAATACAAATATTGCAACTGTCAATGAACCCACATTCTTTTCCTTTGTTATAAATTAGTTTGGTGTCACTTAATCTATACTTGACCATTATGTCTATCCAACTGCTTCTTTTGCATTTACATATTTAGGTCCCAATCCTGTCGTTGAGTCTGTGCAAGTGGACCCTTGTACCCATGTAGAGCCCAACCAAATTAATAGGACTCCAAATAAGCACACGAGTCTACTAGGCAGATCTGAGTGCAGAATTTGGGACTAAATGTTATGTTTCATCTCTGAGTCTGTTTGCCTAAACCATCAAGGTTATCTTGTAAAACAACATTGCCCTGATGAATCTTAGCCACTCCTTCTACTTTAGTATAATCACTGTACTGTATACTCCATGATATCTTCAGTCATTTATTCTGGATACTTGTGGTTAAAATATTTGATTTGTCTAAGTTGCCAGATACTTTTGATCACTGTGATTATTGTGTTAGTGTGTTTATGCTTAATTACTTCTTACCTGAGATATGGCAGATGACTACTATGTTTTTAATAGCTGCGGTCTGAAGTCACAGTAACCATATCAGTACAGCTGTTTAGCTCATGCCATATATAAGGGTGTTTATAGATTTGTTTTTATATACTTTGTACATGGAGTTCATCTTTTATATTTTGGACTTTTTATAGTGTACTATTTTCTGTGGTCTATTATTACTAAAAGCTTCCAGTATGATGATAGACTATGTTGTACACAAAATAAAATAAATACAATAAGACACTGAGATTTGCTAGCTTTCAGTGCATACTTGTTGCTTTTCTGTTTTTTGTGGAGATGTATATATGCTGCATTACCTGGCTGAGAGTGAAAATATTTTTGTTTTACTAGACCACAAAATATCTTGCTTTTTGTTTACAAGTGCTGGTCTCTGAACTACTGAGTTTGAGGCCCTTTATAATTTTTTTGAGTACTGAATCAAATAGCTATGGTGCCAATAGGAAGGGAGGAAAATTTCATCACAAAATTAAAAATATATTTTGAAAGGAAACTGCATACATTCCATCTATATTCAAATTTCATACATTTCTAAAGATCACATTGAACAGGTGAAATGATCTCCAAAATGATCAGAATAATTTAAAATAAGATTAGATTGAACCCATCTAGTCTGCAATGATGGTGCAGAATTATTTGGTTTCTTCACAGTCTTTCCTAGGACACCTATCACATTAGTATCTGAGATCCTCACATATATTTAGTTAATGTAACTCCATATTTCCTCTAGAAATAAGAGCATTATTAGTCCCATTTTACAGCTGAAGAAATTAAGACATAGACACTTGTCTGAGGCTACACAGTGAATCAGTGGTAGAACCAGCATTAAATTCTGGGGCCTTCTGACTTGGAATGCTGTTTATTCCTCCAGATCACATTGCCTCACTGTTCCCATTAACTTCCATTGCAGTTGTGAGTTCTCAGCACTTCATCATATTGGGCCCCAAGTGCCTCAGCTTGGACACCTAGTTGATTACCATCTGCCAAAATGTTGGTTTAAGTGACTTGCTCATACGAACTCTCTGGAAAAAGCAGGGACAGTACTGAGTTTTCCGGTGTGAAATTCAACTACCTTAACCACATGGCCATCCTTTCTCTTCTTGCAGTGCTCTGCCTCATTCTCTACGCACCTTCCAAGTTCTAGAGCAAATGAGTCAGGGAACCTACAAATAACCTGATTCATTACATAGCCATGATTCATTTCCTAAGTACCATCCATCCTTTGTACTAAATGAGGCAGGGGTCCTGTGGAAAAAGACTGCATAATAATGCATATGTACAGGGGGCCACACTAGGGTTGCACAACCAGACTTCATTATGGCAATTCCCAACTTCTGAGTGCTTGACTTTGCAACCTAAATAACATTGTTTTTAATGTTGTTGGGAGGGAAGTGTTATATGTATTTTTATGATTTTTTTTAAAGGAAAAGGTAAAAACAACTTCTATTTTGCAGTTGCAACACTCTCCCCCTCATGCATTGTTGGTAGAGTTTTGCCCCTGAACCCTGAGCACAGCTTAAGTTATAGGGCTAATTGTTGTAGCTAGCAGTAAGGTTATCTCTCAGAGACAGTATCTTGCTGGAGGAGTGGGTGAGTGCTGTCAGGGGATGTTCTAGGTCTGGTAAGTAGTCATGGTGAAGCCCGGACTGCCTTCTCTTGCACACCGCTCTCCCTCTCACTAAGAGGTATCTATTCCTGGGGTTTCCAGTGCAGTGTGTGCTGCTCCATAGACCAGCCTTACATTAGTGTACATGGTCAGTTAGTTTGGCATGTTGCCAAAATTTGCTGCCAATGCAAGCAACAGAAGGGAAATGACAGTTTTCAAAAACTTCTCAGCCAAACCTGAACAGAAGTTCATGAGACAAATAAAAGGCTCTTCTCTGGCATCAGGCTTTCTCCCTGCTGAATGGAGGCCTTTTGCAAACAATGCTAGATGCTAGAGCTTCACCAAAAATAATAATAAGAATAATTGCAAATATCTCTTATAATGGGAAATATTAGGCAACTTAAATATAAGAGTTGCTCCCAGCTCCCTCTGTAGTTTCCTTCCCAGTCATGTGTGTTTGTGAGCTGTCTACTCAAAATGTTGCCAGAATAGCAATATCAAGAATTGCAAGCTAGTCTCTAAAAAGAAAAGGAGTACTTGTGGCACCTTAGAGACTAACCAATTTATTTGAGCATGAGTTTTCGTGAGCTACAGCTCACTTCATCGGATGCATACCGTGGAAACTGCAGAAGACATTATATACACACAGAAACCATGAAACAATACCTCCTCCCACTCCACTGTCCTGCTGGTAATAGCTTATCTAAAGTGATCATCAAGTTGGGCCATTTCCAGCACAAATCCAGGTTTTCTCACCCTCCGCCCCCCCCCCCCCCACAAACTCACTCTCCTGCTGGTAATAGCCCATCCAAAGTGACCAACAATGTGTATGATAATCAAGGTGGTCCATTTCCTGCACAAATCCAGGTTCTCTCACCCCCTCACCCCCCTCCAAAAAACACACACACAAACTCACTCTCCTGCTGGTAATAGCTTATCCAAAGTGACCACTCTCCCTACAATCTGCATGGTAATCAAGGTGGGCCATTTCCAGCACAAATCCAGGCTTTCTCACCCCCCCCCCCCCGGAAACACACACACACACAGAAACTCACTCTCCTGCTGGCAATAGCTTATCCAAACTGACCACTCTCCAAGTTTAAATCCAAGTTTAACCAGAACGTCTTGTGGGGGGGGGGGGGGGGGCGGGTTAGGAAAAAACAAGGGGAAATAGGCTACCTTGCATAATGACTTAGCCACTCCCAGTCTCTATTTAAGCCTAAATTAATAGTATCCAATCTGCAAATGAATTCCAATTCAGCAGTTTCTCGCTGGAGTCTGGATTTGAAGTTTTTTTGTTGTAAGATAGTGAACTTCATGTCTGTGATTGCGTGACCAGAGAGATTGAAGTGTTCTCTGACTGGTTTATGAATGTTATAATTCTTGACATCTGATTTGTGTCCATTTATTCTTTTACGTAGAGACTGTCCAGTTTGACCAATGTAAATGGCAGAGGGGCATTGCTGGCACATGATGGCATATATCACATTGGTGGATGTGCAGGTGAACGAGCCTCTGATAGTGTGGCTGATGTTATTAGGCCCTGTGATGGTGTCCCCTGAATAGATATGTGGGCACAGTTGGCAACGGGCTTTGTTGCAAGGATAGGTTCCTGGGTTAGTGGTTCTGTTGTGTGGTATGTGGTTGTTGGTGAGTATTTGCTTCAGGTTGTGGGGCTGTCTGTAGGCAAGGACTGGCCTGTCTCCTAAGGTGCCACAAGTACTCCTTTTCTTTTTGCGAATACAGACTAACACGACTGTTACTCTGAAGCTAGTCTCTATTTTTGCTGCTAGACTCTAGGATTGGATTTGGATTACACCTTTTTTTTGTTCTCGTGCTGTGTCATTGAATAGGCCAAGTTTTTGTTGATACTTTACCTTGGTCATGTGGATGGTGCAGAGAGTCAGATGTCTCACTGGTGGTTTTCTAGAAAACCTTATACTCCTTTCTCCTTTCATGCTTCTCTCTGGGTCATGTGCAATCCTTATTGTACAAGTACTGTTTTCATAGGTAGTGTAGTAAAATAGGCTATAAATATGGTTCAGAACTAGAACTGGTCAGAAAAACTTTGATGGAACGATTTTCCATCAAGAAATGCAGTTGCATCAATTGAAATGCTTTGTAAAATGGTGTCAATTTTTCCCAAAATTGTGGAGAAAAAACAAAACAAAAACTCCTAAAAAAGTCAAAATGTCCTGTTTTGACATTTTTGGAATGAAACATTTTGATTTTTTGATTTGAAGTGACTTTTTGTTTTGAATCTTTTAAAATTTTGTAATATAAAATTAAAAAAATATTTTTTCCCAGGATTTTTCCTTTAAGAATTTTGAAATTTTGGGGTTTCATTTCAATTTGAAATGAAGTCAGCTTTTGAAATCTCAGGATCCTTTGTGAACAGAAGTTCCATTCTCCTGCCAGCTCTATTCAGAACTTTTTGAAGTATGATTATGATATTCTAACTACAAGCGGGGTTTGAAATAGAATTTAATCAGTTCTGAGATGCACTGTTGACATTCCCACACGGTAGCTATTAAGTTGACATTTGCCTTGTTCCTTTTGATCCTTCCTCTTGCTCTGGGGATGAGGGTTATTAAAGGAAATGCAAAAAGAACAGGAGTACTTGTGGCACCTTAGAGACTAACAAATTTATTAGAGATAAGCTTTCATGGGCTACAGCCCACTTCATTGGATGCATAGAATGGAACATATAGTAAAATATATATAAATATATACATACAGATAAGTTAGAAGTTACCCTACAAACTGTGAGAGGCTAATTAGTTAAGATGAGCTATTATCAGCAGGAGAAAAAAATCTTTTGTAGTGATAATCAAGATGGCCCATTTAGAAAGTTGACAAGAAGGTGTGAGGATACTTAACTTAAGGATATAGATTCAATATGTGTAATGACCCAGCCACTCCCAGTCTCTATTCAAACCCAAGTTAATGGTATCTAGTTTGCATATTAATTCAAGCTCAGCAGTTTTTCATTGGAGTCTGTTTTTGGAGCTTTTCGGTTGCAAAATTGCCACCCTTAAATCTTTTACTGAGTGTCCAGAGAGGTTGAAGTGTTCTCCTACCGGTTTTTGAATGTTATGATTCCTGATGTCAGATTTGTGTCCATTTAATAGACACAAATGGATTTAATGGATTTGTGTCCAAATCTGACATCAGGAATCATAACATTCAAAAACCGGTAGGAGAACACTTCAACCTCTCTGGACACTCAGTAAAAGATTTAAGGGTGGCAATTTTGCAACCGAAAAGCTCCAAAAACAGACTCCAATGAAAAACTGCTGAGCTTGAATTAATATAAATTTGTTAGTCTCTAAGGTGCCACAAGTACTCCTATTCTTTTTGCGGATACAGACTGCTACTCTGAAACCTAAAGGAAATGCGTACAGGAGTATGTATTCCACTCTAAGAAGGATGTATTTATGAGAAATTTTCCTGCCCTGCCCATTCTGGTGCAATACAGTGGGCACCTGGCATTATTTTGGATACAAATAGGTCTATATGTGTGTGTCCTCATCTGCAAAATAGATTGCTGGTTTCAGTGGCCAAATGCACTGGTGCTGTGCTCTTCAGAGAGTCCACCTGCACATTTTCCCCTCCTGATAAGCAGAAGGCTGTTGGATGGCTCTAGTGCTAGATACACCACAGCCTAAGTCCTGGTCTACACTACATAGTTAGGTTGATGTAAGCTGCCTTGTGTCAACCTAGTTGTTCATGTGTCTACAATTTGTCTCCCATTGATCTTAGTGCCCATTACAGTGATGCAGTAACACCATCTCCCTGAACGGCACTGAACCATGGTTGTTGTACTGAGATTGATGCAGCATGAGTGTAGACACTGTGTTACTTATGTCAACCCTAGCAGGCCTCCAGCAGCTGTCCCACAATGCCTGACACTGAGCTCTGGTCACAGTTGTGAACTCCACTGCCCAGGGGACATGGAGACTGGAAGGCCCTCCACCCCTTTAAAGCCCCACAAATTTTTGAAATGCCTTTTTCCTGATTGTCCAGCTTGGTGAGCACACCTAGCAGCTCTCCATTGTTGTGCGTAGCTGCCCAGCTGACCATGCCAGCTACATGGTCTGGCTTGGAGTAGGCAGGAGATACTGTATCTCCTGGGCCTGTGGGGAGAAGAGGCTGTGCTGGTACAGTTACAGACCGGCTGTAGAAATGTGGAAATCTCTGAGCAGATTGCATGGGGGATGGAGGAGAACGGGTACAACAGGGACCAGCAGAAGTGCCACATAAAAGCAAAGGAACTGCATCAGGCATGTCAGAAGGCCAGAGAGATCAACAGTCGATCTGGTGCCAAGCTGCAGCCCTGCTGTTTTTACAACAAGCTGTATACCATAATTGGCGGAGATCCCACCTTGCCCTTCCACACACCACCATGGATACCTCTGCGGAACCTGAGTCACAGGCCCCTGGCACGAACGGTGAGGATAAAGAGGAGGTGGACGAAGAAGAAGGGGATGGGGGACATGTGACTGGGGGTCCAGCTACTCCGTGAGCCAGGACCTATTTGAGACTCTACCACAGTCCATTCAGTCCCTGTTGTTGAGCACAGGCAAGCCCAATGCAGGGAAAGGAACCCCGGGTAAGTGTGTAAATTTATTTCCCATTATAGTGATGTACTGATGGTGTCCCCACTTAACAGGACACAGCTATCAACTTTTCATTAATTTACTCGGCCTAGAAGAGGTAGCAGGAGGAACTGTTGTTATCTGCTTTTCATTCCCCTGCAGAGTTAGGCAATGGGAGGGCCATGGGGCGCAGTTTGTTTATGTACACAGTGATGTCCCTTGAATCCTCCCGAGAGATCTCAATGAAACTTTTATGGAGGTACTCTGTAGTCCTCTCCAGAAAGTTACTAGGGATGGCGGCTCTATTTCTTCCTCAGTGATAGGATATTTTCCCATGCTGATTGGTGATAACTTGGGCAGGTACCATTGCAGTACACAGGCTAGCATATGAGCCCAAGTGGCTTTGGCATACCAGCACCAGCTGTGCTCTCGGTGGCTTTGTTACCCTCAGGAGTGAGATATCAGCTAAAATCACCACTGCCTGTGGAAAATGGTGCCAGTATTCAGTGCCAGTGCCCTGTACTCACTGTTTCATGCAATTGAGCAATTCCCTCCTTATTTCCTTCATCCTTGGCAGGCCATACTCATTATGGCTGGTGCTGAGAGTGGTGCTGTGCATAAGCACACTGAAGCAGAAGAGCCAATAAGCCTGTCTTGTTTAAAACTTTAGGGGAGCAAGAGAAGGGAGTTCTGAATCTTAATTTTCACTTTACATTGTGACTGTACTGACAATGGTACATCTGTGTGTTTTATTTGCAGCTGCTGCCACTGCAGCCTTGAGGGGTTCCCCCTCTACATGTGTGGAACACCTGAGCCAGGTAAGGAGGAGAAAAAAGAGGACTTGGGAAGACCTGTTCAGTGAGATCTTCTGCTGTTTCAGACTATGAGCAAAGGGCCTGGAGGATGAATATTGCAGACAGCCTGAGGGAGGAAAATGTGGATAGGTGGAAGGTTCAGGAGCTCAGTAGGAAAAGGAGAGGGAAATGCACCAGGACATAATGGGCCTTTTCTGGCAGCAAACACCAATGCTGCAGTCTCTTGTGGACGTACAGGGTCATCTCCTTTTGTTGTCCACGGAAAACTCCATTTTAGCACCTCCTTGCACCCCACCTCCACATTACACATTGTATCAGTGGCTGCATCCCTACACCTGCCACTCCACCTCTCAGGACACTAAGGATAACCACAGCTTAACATACACTGACCTGGGAAAGCCATGGTTGCTGTACATGTAGATAAAGTTGACATGAATGTTTTTTCCCTTGTTAAGTTCTGTTCCATTAATTTTATTAAGTTTTTAATGTATTTGCTTTTGAATTGCTCAGATTCTTCTTTTCACTGGTTTTGTTACTGAATAAAATTCTATTCTTTGGAAAATAATTTGTCTTTATAAGTTTACAACTTATGCTGCAGAGTGCCTAGTACAGTACTTTACCTAGTTGGTCACTGGTATTTCGCCTATCTTCTTCACTTCATATTATTCTTGTGCAGGAGTTATCACATGTAAATAGTTAACTTTGAATATCTAGTTAGTTGTCATGCTTAGATGTTCACTTTTTCTAAGTGTAGAGCTTTGGAAGTGTTCCTAGGGCCATATGTTCTTGGAATGGAGCTACTTAGAGATTTGTCCTCCTTCCATCTTTTAGACTGCTTCGAAACTCTGAAGACTGTATGGATCACCAGATACCAAGGACTGCTAGCCCTGTTATTAGAGAAAATAAATTATCAGGTAAGAACAAATTTTTCTTTGTACACTTGTGTAGCTTTCTATTCCCGGATCTCAGTGTTTTACAAATGATAAAAAAAACTTCTAACATCCCTATGAGGAAGGGAGTTGTTTTTTCTATCTTACTTATCATTAACTTGAACCTGGTATAGTCACCTACACCCGTGCAAAGTAGATGCTAAAGGTTATTATTTTGATTTGGTAGCCTTTTACACCCACTTTGCATTGGTGTAAATGACTACACAAATTGCAGGGAAACCAGAGTGATTCAAGCCTAGAAAAGTTAAGGCCTAGATTTTCAAGTGTTTATTAATTTTGGATGCCTCAGCTTCTGCGCACCCAAATTGATGTATAGGGCCTAATTTTTAGAAATATGGAGCACCCACAAGTCTAACTGAAGTCATCCGAGGCACCCAAAATCAGTGGACAGTTCTTTGAAAATATTGGACTAAGGATTTTGGTCCAAAGTCACTAAGGGTATGTCTACACTTAAAACGGTAGAGCAGGACACCTGCATTGCTGCCTATGCACCGTTGTAGTGCTTCAGTGTAGTTGCTGCCCATGCCAAAGGCAAGGTTTCTCCTTTTGGCATAGCAAGCCATCTCCCTGAGAGGCAGTAGTTAGGTAGAGCAGTAGATCTTGGTTCAAAAAACAGCTTTATTACAGCAAGAGACTTACAATGGAATTCTTCTGTCAACCTAATATTGTCCACACTGGGGGCTAGGTCGGGATAGCTACATCTCTCAGGGGGCTGGATTTTTCACACTCTTGAGAGACGTAGATATGCTGATGTAAATTCCCAGTGTGGACCAGCCTTCAGGAAGTCTGTTGCAAAGCTGTAAATAGAACCCAGATCTACTGCCTCCTACTCTTGACTTTTAAGTTGTAGAATAGATCATGCTTTGTGCCTGAAACGTAGCTATGTCAGATAAAGTAATCCATATAGGTAAAAACATACATGGCATATAATGTGTTTAGATTGGACTACTCTATAGACATTACTGTATGGGGAAGTGTGACCTAGAGGTTTAAATAAGATGTGTGGGGAGGCAGGAGACCTGGATTTGATTCCTAGAGACCTGCCATGGCTTGATATCTAATGTATCTGTGCCTCACTTTCCTCATTTGTAAAATGGTGTTATTTATCATAAAATAATTCATAGTGTGTAGAGTGTGCTGATATCTTAGATAGAAGGCACCATAGAAATATGTGGTGGTTGTATTAGGATGCTCTGGGAGCATCTGTCTCAGCAACATGAACCATTTACTAAGGGTCAGTATTTGCCACTGCTGTAACACAATGGCCTGCAGTCCCCTTCCCTCGTAGCAGTGGGAGCCTGGGGGTAGGGTGTGTGGGGAAAGGGTTCTCAAAGTAGGCCTCCAGGTACGCTTTAGGGAGACAGAAGTGGCTGTACGGTCGGGGGAGCGAGGCGCCCTTCGGCTAGGCTGGGAGTGCGTGGTTGCCTATGAGCTGCTCTCCTCATGCACAGCAGCATTGCACTAAGTCTCTCCGAGCTGTACATCCCGCCTCAGCCAGCCACCCCTCCACTCACTTTTATATTTGCGCGCCCTTTCAAACCTCAGTGACGTATCCCGCTCCGCGGCCAATCCGCGGCGCCCTCTGGTCAGGACAATGGAAGGGGCTCCACCAATCAGGTTGGCCGCTGGCTTGGCGGCCGCCAATAGGAGCGAGGCTGTGTTGAGAGTAATGTTACCAGCGCTGAGAGCGTGAGGAGGCTGCGTATCGATCCCGCTCTCAGCCATTGCGGTGCATTGGGCTCCAGCGACACCAGGCAGCATTGGGGGCCAGCGCGAGCAGCCGGGCAAGTGTCTCAGCGCCTGTGGCTCGCTGCTGAGTGAGCGAGCGAGCGAGTGAGTGAGTCTGCGAGCGAGCGAGGCGGTGAGTATCCCGGGTCGGGCGGGCTGCGCGCTCCGGCGGCTGCGGGGCCAGCGCAGCGCTCGCTCTGCCCCAGCCACACAAAGGCGAATTAGGCTGCATCTGAGGCAGGCTGTTGGCGGGCGGCGGCGCCGGCGGGCGGGGCGGGAGCCGGCCGGGGGGAAGCGGGCGAGTTCGTGAAGCGGGAAGGGGATGGAAACAGAAGGGAAAATCTCCCCGTCGGGCTCGGTCTTGCGAGGGGTGGGGGAGGACGCGGGCGGCGCCGCGTGCTCCTGGCGCCCTGCGGCAACTGTCGCCGCAAGGCCGGGGGCCGGGCGCTCCGCAGCGGGGCTGCGGTCGGGGCGCGGGGCCGTGTCGGCGGCGGGCGAGCCGGAGCTGCGCTCGCTGGAACATGGCTGACGAGCGCCGTGCGGAGGACGCGAGGCGCGGGAGGGCGGGGGCGCAGTTCGGCGGAACTTTTCCAGCCGCCTTTTCTCCCTCAGCCAGGGCCGCGCAGGGGGTTTCCCAACCGGGGCTAGCGGCCGGCCGCCGTATGCGGGGCCCCCTTTGGGGCTGCGGCCGGACCCGGCCAGCTCGCCGGGGGCTCGGGCCGCGCTTGGGAGCGCGCGGCCGCCCCCCCTCCCCCACCGCTGTCATGGCTGAGCGTGCGCCGGGCGCGCACACAAAGGGAGGCAGGAAGGAGCCATGTTCTCTGCGCGGCGGCGAGCAGCGGCCATTCCGGGAGGCAGCCGCGCTCTGATCTGGCGAGAGCAGCGGGGACCCGCGCTGCTGCCGTAGGTAGACTGGGAGCCGGGGGCCCTCCTTAAAGCGCGGCCGCCGCGCCGCACCCGGGCTGCCCCAGCGCACATTTCAGGGGGACTTTCTCTCATTGTCAGGCTGTTCGCAGAAAATGGGAGGAATAGCGCTGCTGCCCTTCCCGAGGAGTGGCCTGCGCCACTGCAAACCCTCGCCCAGGAGCGGGACCCGCCACAGCTCTGCCTAGAGACTGATCAGACACACGCTCCCCGTTAGGCACGACAGAGGCGCGCAGGCTTTGCAGTGAGGTTGGCTTAGCCTGAGAGCTCGTGGCAGCGCCAGCCGTGGGTTTAGTCTAGATCCTGCAGTCACCTCTACGCTTTACAGCTGCGAAGACATGATTAGTAGACGCAGGCTTTTTTTCCCCCTTCCTCTACCTCCCCCACCAGCAAGAGCGGCGCACAACAACACAATTAAAAAAAAAACGTGCATTTAATTCTTCTGCGTGGGGATTGGTTACACAAGTGAGCCACAACTGTGCCTTCAGTTTTAAGAAAATAAATGAATCTCCTCCTCTGAAGTTATTGCTGCATGTCTTTCCAGAATGCATAAATCTGGAAGATTTTTGATGCAAACACATACACCATCTACTGTGTCCTTTCTCTGATTTTTTTGCCCCCTTTTGCAGCATTTTAAGAAAATCACTTTTTAAGAGAACTTAAGTTTTCCTCCACCCCCTAATGTTCAAGATGGCAGGAAGATTGCTTTTAAATGCAAGTTAATATGATAGTTGCAGGGTTTTAATTGGGGTGTTTAAGGTGAAAAGACATTTACAGTATTAATAAAATGTGCTGTGGAATATGAATTCCTCTGTTTCATTTTTTATTTATTTTCCTCACACTTCCTTTCTATGAAAAGGAACAAGTGAACCCCCCATCCCACCCATGTCACTAAACTATCCTTGAGTGAAAGGGTTGCTCTGGAAGCATCTCCATTGCTGGCAGGAATAGCTCCTGGTTCTACAGTCTTGTTTACTCAATGGAAACTTCAAACCGGATGTGTTTAGTCACAGAGCAGAAATCTGTTTGTCCATACGCCAAACCGATCGGAAACGCTGCTTCTGTGGCAATACATGCACACACCACCCACTTGTTTCACTCCTCTCTGGAAGAGCAAAGTTTATGCCGCAGTGGACTGGAGATAATTTCTCCATAAGTCTGGGAAAAAAAAAAACATCTACCTTGTGTGTGAATGTGCTGAGAAGATATTTTTCCATCCCCTGTACCCTTTAAAAGATACGGGGATGTCTGCTCAATGAGCACACTTTTATTTATGTCATATATAAGTGTCATGCTTTTAAAGCCATTGGTTGGAACATAACATGTTTCAGTGCTGTATTTAATTCCACTATTTCTAGCTGCACATTGTAGGGAGAATAGATTTTGCAGTATAATTAAAGTGGAAAGTAACTTGGCTTACTTTATTTCTGTACTTTTTTCATGCAAACTGATATTTGTAAAGCATTTTGAAAGTGAAAAAAACTTAAGAGTAAATACTTAAGAACCCAACAGGCTGATCCAGATAGAGTATTGTAATATTTCCCCCTGCCCCACAATAATTCCTGTTTAAGCCTTTCTATCCCTTAATTAGATGACATGTGGCTGCTGTGCTCTACCAATCCAGGAGGGGAGCAACATCCCTTGAGACTAATGCCAATACTTGCCTGCAAATGGACTAGCAACAGACACTCTTGATTGCTGATGACTCTTTAAATATAACAGGAAGTTTTTGTTTTTTTTTATAATAGCCAAATATCTTGAAGACCAGGTTATTTGTATTGACCAGGTGAACTAAAAAACCCTCTGTAATAGCAGTCTTTTTTGCAAGTAATATATAGTTTTCCAGGAGAGAGCTGTAGCTTGTATATAGTCTGAGAGGTCCTCTCATAAAAGTTCAGAAAGCTGCTTTTGCAGATCTTAGTCAACATACTCATTCTTCCCAAATTCATATGATATTGTGTGGGGGCCAAAAGTAGTTTTAAAAGTTTGTTTTTCTTTTGTGTTACAGAAAATCAGCAAAAATGGGCAAAGGTGATCCTAAGAAGCCAAGAGGTAAAATGTCTTCATATGCCTTCTTTGTGCAAACTTGCCGGGAGGAGCACAAGAAGAAGCACCCAGATGCTTCAGTGAACTTTTCAGAGTTCTCAAAAAAATGTTCAGAACGGTGGAAGGTAAGATAAACCAAAAAACAGTACTAATTTACAGTATTGCAGCATAGATTATCTTAAATTAATATCATTTCAGTCTTGATTATATTTACTTACATTGTTCAGATACGTGTGAATGCATTTCCTGCCTTTAATGTTACTCCCGTTACAGTTCGGAATGGGATCGGATGCACTTTTGAATCATGCGCTCGCTCCCTATTTATTGTTTTATAGACTATGTCTGTTAAGGAAAAAGGAAAGTTTGAAGATATGGCAAAGGCTGACAAGGTTCGTTATGAAAGAGAAATGAAAAATTATATACCACCCAAAGGGGAAACAAAAAAGAAGTTCAAGGATCCTAATGCACCGAAGAGGCCTCCGTAAGTAGATTTCCAGTTAGTGTGTCTTGTATAGGAGCATTGCATTGAAATGTATCCATAAAATGATCTTTTAAAAATCAGAGTTAGGGGATTTGAAGTATAGAAGAGTACACAACTTCAAAATGTAGTGCTGCCAGTAACCACATTTAAAAATCAGTGGGATTTAGTTATATAAAAAAGATCATATCAGACTGGAAATAAGAAGATGTAAATTTTTAAGAGTGTAAAGAACCATTGCAACAATTTGCCAAGGATTGTGGTGGATTCTTTATCACTGACCATTTTTTAAACCAAAATTGGATGTTTTTCTAAAAAATATGCTCTAGGAATTATTTTGGAGAAGTTCTACGCCTGTGATGTACAGGATGTCAGACTAGATGATCATAACGATCCCCTTCTGGCTTTAGGATCTATAAATCTTATCCATTTCAATTATCGTTTACTTGGAACTTGACATAAAATTGTTGGAATAAATTTATCTGTTAAAAATAAACCCAACACTGTTATGATCAATTTTGACCGTTTTTATTAATAGAATGTTGCTAGCAGCCAGATGAAATAACTTTAGATTAAAATTGTGGTAGAATATTAGGCCCCAATCCTGGAACCATTCTGGCAAATGCAGAACCTTGTGTCTGCACAGAGTCCCTTTGAAGTCACTGGGGCTCTGTACTGGCGCAGGGAACTGCATGCATGAAACAGTTTGCAGAATTGAGCCTTTGTCCTTAAAATAGGCCGTACCACCGAAAGATAAATGTGAAATTATTATGATACCAAGCTTGTATGGTGCTAAATCTTTCTATTTTTAAAATGGAGCAAACACTAAAAAATAAACTAAGAAAGAGTGGCTGGTACTGACATCTGGAAATCCTTCTACAGTAATCATGAGATTATTTTAATATTTCCTGTGAAGCAGTTCGTGAGAACATGGACTGTGCAACTGTTAAAATCAGAGAAACTTGGTGGGATTATGCACAACATGGGAGTGTAATTTCTAAAGTGCACTAATGTGTTACACAGACCAATTAATGTGCAGACTGCTGGTGCACACTAAATGTTCCTTAGTAATACTATGTTAAAGCACACTGCATCATGTAGTGAAGGTCTCAAAACTTGCTATGTCTAGTACAATAGTTTAACCTTTATACTTAAAATTACAATTATTCTTTTCAGTTCAGCTTTTTTCTTATTCTGCGCTGAATTTCGTCCGAAAATCAAAGGAGAACATCCTGGTCTGTCCATTGGAGATGTTGCAAAGAAACTAGGAGAGATGTGGAATAACACCGCTGCAGATGATAAACAGCCCTATGAAAAGAAGGCTGCTAAACTGAAGGAGAAGTATGAAAAGGTAAATAATGGCATTCAGCGTGAGCAAAAGGTTCTTCCCTGTTCCAATTCAAATTTGAATGATTAAATAATTGTAAGTGATCATCCCTCTTCTTCTTATGGAAAAATAACGTAACATCTCCTTGTGCATAAATGAATGAGAGTTGTGTATATCAAAGGACTAGGTGATTGACTTGGTTTTTAAAAAGAAAATTCCTCTAGAGTACTCTTACATTGTACGTCACAAGTATAATTATGAAAATGTCAAATTACCTTAGAGAATACCTCTAATAGCATGTCCTTGTGAGGATTATGACACTTTCATTCATCATACTTCAAATCTTATCTTTTGATATTTTAGTACATATCCCTGTATCTGTTTTGAATATTAAAAGTAATGGTTCATGGCAGCAGCTGATTTCTGCAACCAGTTTGCGCTATTAAGTAATGCAAATTTAAAGAAAACATTTTTCCTTATTGGCATTTGCCACATACTGTTGAAGAAATAGTCATAGCATATGTTCATATTAATTATCTTAAAGAACAGTTTTTAGTTTATACCTAAAGAGTTAAATATTAGAGGACTAGATGTTTGTATTAGACATGTATTCTATTACGCCCACTTTGATTTGCCTTCAGACAGATAACGTAGTTGTTCATGCATCTTAGGAAACCCTTGTCAACCTATTAACTTATTTTTTTGTATCATTAAGGCTAAATCCTACTTCAGTGTTAGGAACTCTTTGAGTATTGGGGATATAGAGCAGTGGCAATGGCATTTGGATTTCCATATTCCCATCCCAGGGCAAGATAGCTAAGGGAGAGAGGAATGTATGATGGGATATGTACCAATTCTCCTTTATAAAGGAATAGTACGCACCCCTGGCTGCAACGTATTGCACGCTTTAGCATGTATGCTGCTCAATAGTGTCTCCTTGCTGGCAAACAAAATCAGTTAAGGGATGGTGGCACAGAAATGGGTAAGTAAGTGCACGCTGGGGGCCTCTAGCACTAGGCAGGAATCATGCCCTGCAGATACACTGTGGGTTAGAAAACTTCCTGTGTTAGCCCTTTGTGTGCAACACAAGGCATGATTTGGTCTTTAGTAAATTAATTATTCACATATAAATTTACATATTGGTATGATTTAAACAAAGAGTAAATTCAGAGCTACAAGTAAACTTTCCCCAGTAGTTTAAATTATAAAGTGACTGACACATTTTAGTTTAGGGTTATTTTAAATATTACAGGGGGAAAAATCTGAAGCCACTAACCTTTACTTGCAGCTGTTTCTCCCTTTACTGATATCACCCAAATTTGTCAACTAAACTTGCACATGTGCTTGGGATTTGATTGTATGTAAAGTTTCCTTCTAGAGCAAACTAATGTCGGAGGTCTGAAAATTTAGAATTGGTAAATATTTCATTTAAAGACCATTGATATTAGTTAGTGAATGCCACTTCTTCTGAAATAAATTACGAATTTTAAGAGATACTGAAAGAACTGCAAAGAGAGCAGTTTAAAGAATACTGCATGGGAGGAACATTTTCAATATTTAGGCCATCTGCCTAAAGGCATTGCTCAGTCATAAGTTTAATATATACTAGGATAAATTATATTCTTTTTCTTTTATAAAGCCAGGGGTTAAACTGATTTTTATGACTTGATCTTTATTGGCAATCATCTAGCTTCATTTTATGATTTATATGAAGTTTTGAAAAAGTATGAATTTGAGTTTTATGTAGTGTAAGCCTATAGAATACATTTACTGCATGCAGAAAGTGGCCCTGTCTACTCTTGAAAGTTCTTGTACCTTTTTTGTTGATTTAAACTTCAGTTAAGCAGAATGCCATGTAATTGCATTTCACTGAGGCATAACATTGCACATATTAGACCATGTCATTTTGATGTGTTGTGGATGGCTAATTATGGTTGTATGTCCTAGATAAGGATTTTGTGTGCATTTTTTTTTTTTTGTGTGTGAAGATGAGATACCTCGGTGGTTACAGCATATCAGCTAAAATCCTAAATGTTGTTTGAAAGTTTTAGCAAGAACTCTGGTTAAATCTCTTAAAGAGATCCTTTTCCCACTTCTCTTGTCAAGGATATTGCTGCTTACCGGGCTAAAGGAAAGCCTGATGTAGGAAAAAAGGTGGTTGCCAAGGCTGAGAAGAGCAAGAAAAAGAAGGAGGAGGAGGAGGATGAGGATGATGATGAGGATGACGAGGAGGATGAGGATGATGATGAGGATGACGAGGAGGATGACGATGATGATGAATAAGTCTCTTCTAGAGCAATTTCTTGTCTATAAAGCATTTAAACCCCCTGTACACAACTCACTCCTTTTAAAGAAAAAAAAATTGAAATGTAAGGCTGTGTAAGATTTGTTTTTAAACTGTACAGTGTCTCTTTTTTTGTATAGTTAACACACTACCGAACGTGTCTTTAGATAGCCCTGTCCTTAGTGGTATTTCAATGGCCACTAAACTTGCCTGGTACAGTGTGGGGGTTGTAAATTGGCATGGAAGTTTTAAAGCAGGTTCTTGTTGGTGCACAGCACAAATTAGTTATATATGGGGATGTAGTTCATTTTCATCTTCAGTTGTCTCTGATGCATCATAAAAATAATTGTTGTTCTGTTAACTGAATACCACTCTGTAATTGCAAAAAAAAAGTTGCAGCTGTTTTTGTTGACATTCTGAATGCTTCTGAGTAAATACAATTTTTTTATTAGTATTGTTGTCCTTTTAATAGGTGCCCTTGAAAAATCATAATTTTTCTTTTTTGAGGGGAACTCATCTTTGCTTTATTGTATGCCCATTTGGGATCACGTGATTATTACAGTTTTCATCTTTTCATGTAACCAGCTGATAAACAAAGCTTTGATCTGCATACCCTTCATAATCATGATAGGGTAGGCAAAGAAATATACAGGCATATGATAAAACAGAACTTTCTTCCGTAACTGGAAACAAACAAACAAATCTCAACCAACTGATATTTGCTCGGATTTTGTGAAATGTAACATTGAGTTGCGTAAGTTTACCAGACTTGGAGAGTTGAGAAGTATAGAATTCAGTTTTACAGCATGGAATACTTCAGGAAAAAACCTCGAAAATGCTGTCCTAGTAGGAAGGGTATACTCTCATCATGGTGTGTGAGGAATTTACATGTGACTCCATTACTATGTAATGGAAGTTGAATTTGTAAATCTCTGAACACTTAAGAGATAAACATGCCCCTAAAATGTATGAAGGTAAAAATTATAAAAGTACCATATTGATTTTTTTGTCACAACATAGTGATGGCTGTGGACTTTATACCATGAAACTCTCCTGGTAGTAAATAGCCCACAAGAAAGGATTTTACTTTCCAACGTTTTCTATAAATGGTACCATTATTTGTTAAATCTCTGTAAATTCATATTTTTAATCTTAAAATTCTAGTTTTAGCCCTTTAAACAAAGTTGTATATTGTCTCAAACTAAAATGAGATAAGATGTATTTTTCCCGTTAGGTTTTATACCGCACTCTTCACGTTTGCCCATTTATAAGTTAAATATAGTTGTATGGAAAAGTACATTTTATTAAATTTTTGCATTTAAAAAGTGAAATGTTTAACTATGATATATACCAACAATGTCTAATTTGATCAAATATAATTCTCTTCCAAAACCAAAGCTGTTTTTTTTTGTTGTTGTTGTTTGTTTTTTGCATATTCAGTAAAACTTCAAGTGCTGGCAACTGTAACTATTTTCACATGTACCTGCTTACCAGTTTGGGGGACAATTTGGCAATTTTGTGGTTATTAAAATTATGGTTCTCAAGTGCCAGTGTTTAAAAATAGCATTGTAATTTTACACGCTTTTGTGATGGAGTATTGTTTTGTTATACAATTTTGACTTTCAGATTCTTATTTCGATTTGCATTTGTTTATGTATAACTTCAGGAGAAATACTGAACACCTGGATCCTGGATGATACTAATAAACTAATAATTGCAGAGGTTTTAAATATTTAGTTAACTGACTCGCATTTGTATCCTGTATACATTTACATATTTGCTTTCCGCCTCAAACAAAAGAGGGAGTGCCAATCAAAAGATCTCTTCGTGGAGAGCAAGAAATATAGGACAGATAAACTTACTGAAATATTTGTGATTGGACACTGCCCTTAAACCATAATTCACTAGAAATAATCACTTTTTATACAGTAGAATTGTTTGTTTCTCTTGGACGTGCTGGAGAAAATAGATATTTTTCGTTATCAAAACAAGGGATATGTGTTCTAATGATTGACATGATTGACAAAACTAAAACTCAGAGTAATTACTATTTGCCAGAAAAGGACAGTAGCTCTCTTTTGCCACAATTGTCAGTGCCTGTTTTCAGTAAAAGTGAAAATGCAGGGGGGAAAAACCCAGCATCCATAAGTATGAAGGTAAGTGATGGGGGGGGGATCTGCAATAATTAGGCTTGGGAGAATTTGATTACTTTTATAATTTTGTTGGATATCAGTGTTTGATTTTAAGCATTTTCAATTTTTTTCAATTGAATTGTAATAGTTGTGGGGAAATTACAGTAATGACTGTAGATGTTGAGATTAAAAAAATTAAAGCTTTAGCCATTAAAACACATTCTCAACGTGTCCAAACATACAAAGTAAGCAGTACTTTTCGTAGTGTTTATTTGTAAATTTTGATTATGAATGGAAATTTTTTTTTGCTGCTTTGAATGTGTACAGTGAAATTGACATTTACATATGAAAATTAATTATTCCAACCCTAATTATAACTTCTATCTTCTGAGAAAACCAGAGGTAAATTTTCTTCAGTCTAACTACTGTTAGAGATCCATTAAAGCTCCAGAGATCTCTGAAATACTAAAGGGACAAATTCTGCCTCTGTATGCACACCGTGTCACTTCAAAATCAATTCAGGGGTGGTGTAAAGGCAAATTTTCGGTTTAAGAATTTTAGTTGCAGGTATATACTACAAATTCGGTGAGTTTTTGAAGTGGAAAGGCATCTTTTCTTTCTACGTATAAAGTTTTCATTCTTGTTACTATATATCTCAACATAGGGAACTACTACTGCCCTGAAATTAAAATATATACTTAGGAGACGGGGGAGTTGGGATTATAAACAAACTGGTTCTGTGGCGGCAATAAGTCAATCTAGCTGCATGCTGCAGGACTGTTCTGAGGCCAGTTATTGCGGTCGTCTGCATTTGCCTTAATATGATCTATAAACGTTCCTGATTGCATCTCTCATTCTTTAGCAGTCTCAGCTATTTAGATACAACAGTACATCAAGAGTTACAAACACCTCAGGAATGGAGGTTGTAACTGAAAAAAAAAGTTATGGTGGTTCTTTCAAAAGTTTACAACTGAACATTGACTTAATACAGCTTTGAAACTTTTGTTATGCAGAAGAATGTTTCATTTAAATTCTTACATTTATTTTATTTAGTGGTTTGCATTTACTGTGCAGTATTTGCATTTCCCCCCCTCTGTTGCCTGATTGTGTATTTCTGATTCCAAATGAGGGTGTGGGGTTGACATCAGTTTGTAACTTTAGTGTTCGTAACTCTTGAGATTCTACTGTACGGTTCTCTATAAGAGCCGTGTATTAGTGTCAAAACAACTGGATACATGTTCTAAGGGCTTTAAACTTTTATATAAGAACTTGCTTTTGGGAGAGGACATTGCTGGTATATGTATTCTGGTATTTAGCATTGGGGAAAGAATTTGCATGAAAATTGACTAAGGAGTCATCTCTTCTTTGAGATATAAGATCAGTTATGGACTCATTCATAGTAACCTTTTGGTTAGTTTTGGATTTGTCATAGATCTTGAAACAAGCTGAAGTCTCTCCCCCTAATTTTAGAGAGAATTCACCTTCAGTTTTTGCACTGATTTTTAACAAAATATATAATTAACATGACTCTCTATTGGTGTAACTATGTCCAAGCTAGAGGATTGCACCAATTTACCTAAATCAGTTTTTCTACTGATTTAGTTAAATACGCAAAATTGATTGTAGACAAACCCTTAGAAATTTGAGGTAACGTATCAATTATGACTCCAGGTTTCTGCAGTGTAATTAGGACATCTCTGAGCCTGAACCCTTTTTAATGGCTTTTATTAGCATAGCAAGCCCATAAGGAACATAAGTAGGGGCTATGCACAAATTGGCTTTCTCTTGTAAAGTTCATAGAAATCTGGAATAGCAGTCAAAGTACCCCTAACAGGAGGATAACCTAGACAGCTTTATATAAAATAGAATTAAACCTGTTTTTGTGGGGGACAAAGAGCTTGAACAGTTTACCAACACTTACTATCCTGAGGGCCAAGCCTGCTAGCCAGGATAAAAATACCTGTGCCATCTTTTGCTCCATAGCCATGCATGCTGAAAACTGGAGAACAATTTTACTGTATTGTAACATTATTTCTACATTCACTTTAAAATGTAATGAAGGCATGTCACAATACAAAAAACATACTTAGTCAATGAATTTTCATCTGCATTTGTCAAATATTTGCCAGTAGTATTTGACCAGCTAAAGAACTGGTCAAATACTACAATAAAAACAAACAGTGAAATTCATCTAATAGGTTTTCAAACAGCCCCACTTATTGTCTCTCCTTTTTGCTGTATTCTTGGCATCCCTCCACATTTCTTTCCTATAATGGATAAGAGTGTATGTATATTTAGAGGAAATGCTCTTAAAAAGGAAAAGTAGTGTGCAGACATTTTGCTCTCTAGGCTGATGTACACCACCTGAAAATAGGCAACTCAGGATTTGTCTATACATGGGCTATTCCATAACAACACCATGTGTGTACCCTTATTCTGGAATAAAAATGCCTTTTTCCAAATTTGTCTTTAATCCACTTCAGGCTAAACTAGTAAAGGGCACTCTTATTTCAGAGTAAGTGTCCACACATGGTTATTCCATAACAACTATTCCACTTTAAATTATGAAATTTTCACGTGCAGACAGGCCATCAGACTTTCTTCTGATATTTGAGTAACAAAGTACAAACAAATGAAAACTTTCAATGTTTTGTTCAGTTAGCATAAATTTTCATGCCTTTCTGACAGATTATGCCACAATTTTTCTTTTGATTCCATGGGTTTAGGCAAAGGAAGGCAGTATTAGTTCCTATGAAAATAGATTTTTCCTTTAAGGATGAAGATCAGATTGTTCTTAAGGCTAATTTGTGCCATTGAACCATACAACATTGGGTTCCGCTTAGAGAGTATGTAATTTAGAAACTCATCTTGTGGAAGTGATTGCTATTAAAAGTGACCTGCAAAGGAGAAGCTCTCCTTTTTGCTTCATGATGGATACAAGTCTTGCACTTTAAAATGAATACAAATGTCCACTTGTTTTTACATTAGAAATTCAGGCTCTGTCTTAGATGGAAGACTAGAGAGCTAGTGAAATGGTGACATCACAAAGAGCTAAAATAATGAAAAGTTGAGCAATAGAGAAGGTATTTTTAGTCACTGTTTATTAGTGTGTAATAAACTCACAAGAAATGGTCCTCAGACCTCTCCGAGGTCCTCATCGAATATATTTTTTAAAAAGGGGGAAAAAGTTTTCAGGCTCTCTATACATCATAAAGCAAGAGAGGGCACAATTATTTAAGAACATCTTTAAGAATGTGCCTTAATGGAGAGGAAGAGAGGGACTTCATGAAGTAGTTCTAAAGGATGTTTGATAGACTGTCTAAGGAATCTCTTGGTATCTGAATGAGAAATTCTAAGATGAGATATTACATCCTTTTTTTTTTTTCCTTTTTAATATTGTGGAAAAGTCTCTAAAGTCATCTGCACATGCTAGAATGGCTGGCAAAATGTGTTTGCAGCTGAGGACATCAATGTAGCAGATGTGGTTTCTCCTTTTCTAGCTAGACAAGTCCCAGTGTGAAAATTGAGTGAGGCCTAGGACCATTACCTTTCCCAGCTGACCTGTTCTGAAAGGAAGGCCTGGTCTACACTTAAAAATTAGATTGACCTATCTACATTGCTTAGGAGGGTGAAAAATTTTGGGATCTGAGCACTGTAGTTAAGAAGACCTAACCCCTAGTGTAGATGAAGTTAGGTTGATGGAAGGATTCTTTCATCAACCTAGCTACCGTGTGGATTTAACTCCATTAGTGGATAATCCACATCTGTCAATAAAGGAAGCTTCTATGCTATGCTATCGCACTATAGTGGAACAGCCACAGTGTGGTACCTGTGCCCTTTGTAGCAGCTGTAGTGTAAGCATACCTGAAGGGATTGGTGGAGTATGTCTATAAATTGGCATGTCTGCCTTTCGTTATTCCCTTAGGAGCTGATGACTTTGTCACGAAGCTTTTCTGCTTTTTCTATATTAAAAAGGCATTTTGAGTCCTCAATGTCTGTGAGTTTCCACAAAGAAAGGAAGGAGAAGAAAGCATCGTGCTTGTAACCCATGTGTTTTGGAGGGGTGAGTGAGTGAGTGAGAGAGGCAGAACATACAAAAATCGGGAACAGACGAGAACAGAGAGAGAGAGGCAGAGGCAAAAAGCAAGAAAGCCAAGCAGCAGCCTGTGAGCATAGAGTGATGCTAGATAGACAGTTTTGGGTCTGTTGGCTGAAGAGGCATGGGTCTGTAAGCTAGAAACTGTTCTTCTTCTTCTTGGTTCTTCCTGCATTCGGAGACGCAGGACATCGTATATTACTTGTAAATAAACAAGATTACGTCAAAGAAAATTCCCAACTATCACCAATTTCTTCTGATTGTAACAGCCCGAGGACCTCAAACTTTGGCTAGCCAGTCAAAAAAAGGCAACAGTTTTATGAACTAGAAGGAGCCATTATAATGCCAGTAAAAGAGAGGGAATGCATTATAGGGGTAGAGAATCTTGTTATGATCTTGGTGGTACTATATGGATGCTATAATACACCAACCAGATGTAGAAACAAAGAGCGGTAAATGCTGCTGCTTGTAAAAGCTATTTTGCCTGTAAACCAAAGTCCTTCAAGAAAATAAAATATTTAGTCACAGTGAAAAGCCCTTTAACAAAATCAAACCACTCTATTCCTACAAGGCGGCCACACCACAGGAATAATAATTTCACACTCGTGCATATGAAATTGTGCATTTTGGAAAAATAGTCACTGTCTATCCAAGCTATTAAAAACAGGTTTACCTGACTTTTAGACTCAGCTGGGAGCTGTTCATAGCACTGAACTGTGCAAATGTTAAATCAAACTGATACAATATTATGGAGGTGTCATAGTGGCTCCATAATTAAGGTTGCACTGAGATGTGCACTTAAATCATAACCAAACTCCCTCTATTGCACACTTTATTGATTTAATTTAGCCTCCACACTTAACATACTCATTCTTCAGGGGACAGTTTAATTTACAGTAATATTTGTGTGGTAAAATATTGAGTAAATCTCAAAGAGAAAACATTTGCAGAGTCCTGTTTGAAATTTCCCCTGAGATTATAATGTTTTTTCAAGCTTTCATAGCTAAAGAATTACAGAATTACAGGTCCCTGTCCCACAAGGAGAGCCATGTGAGCGGACCTCTGCATCCATAAAGAGCTCCATTGTCAGGGATCTGCCCATAGGGATTTTATTGCAGTATTAGCCCCACTGTCCCTATACACACCAAATTCTCACATTCAGCCATTCCTATGAGACAGAGAATTTTCAAACAATTTTTGGGTGGGTGGGTGGATGTTGCTGGTCTAAATTTGGTCTTCTTCCAGAACCAGATTTTTTTACAATGTTATTTAAATTCTCTTAGGAATTTTTTATTTTCCAAAATTTGTCAACAGAAGCTTTAAAGGAAAAACAAGATATTGTGGTTGTTTGAAATGGTTTTTAGGGTTTGGGTTAGTTTTTGTATTGGCCACTTTTATTGCTCAATAGACTCACATGATGGGATTTTTTTAAAATATAAATATTTTTTAAATTGCTTCAAAATAGAACAGTTTGCTTTTGAAAATTTCCAATTTTGAAACTGAATGTTTTTGTGTAGAAAAAAATGTGGAAAATTTGGTAAATTTAAAAAATGGACCATTACAAAAACAACAGAATGAAAACATTTCAAATTTACCAAAAATTCTGTATTTTTCTTAATTTTTTTTTACCATAATCCTTGGACATGGGCCACTTTTAAAATGTTAAGCTTAAACCCCAAACCAGTTATTCAGACTCTAATCTCTGCCACAAAAAGTGCATGCAGCATTTCCCAAACTTCTGAAGCTGCACCTCCCTCAGGAAAATTACACTAGTTGCACACCCATCTTTCCACAACCTTCTCATGATGTTAACAGCCTTATTAAATACACAACCCTGCTAGTCTCTGGGCAGGGTGAGACATGCCCCATATTTTGGGAATCTCTGAGCTAATAGAAATGTCAAGTCCACCAGCTGCTTCTATTATTAAGTGCTGCCAACCTGCCTCATTAGCTCTGCTCAGCACAAGAACCGCCCCCCAGTGCTGTGTTGAAGTGCCAAGGAGGCAGACCAGGCAGTACAGGGACATGGGAAATGAATGGGGCTATTTCGGCAGTTGGGGGAGAGGTGAGGTGGTGCAGGAAGCTGGGGTGTGTATCAAGCAGTGGTGAAAGCAGGTAGAACAAGGCTGGTTGGTGAGGCAGAGGAGTCAAGGCTGGGGGGCAGGAAGTTACCCCTCCAACCTCAATTTCAACAGCCCCTCCCAACTGGCACTCCCAACTGCCATCACCTCGTCCCTAATTCCAACTGCCTCTTACTGCCATTCCCACCTGCCCAGTTCCAAATGCCCCTCCCTTCTCTCCAGTTTCAACTGCCCCACCAGCCCTGTCAATGGCCGTGCCTACTTGTTCAGTTCCAGCCCCCCACCCTCAACTGTCATTTCCACCTGCCTTGAAACCGTCCGACTCCTACATTCTATTCCTTCTCCTATTAAGGGGCCGTCACCCAAAACCACCAGTCTTCTCGCTGTTTGAATAGCAGCACAGAATTAACACATTCCCCAAATAGCCAAGCAGTGACGTTTACTCAATCACTCATTTCTGTCAATCTGCCTTTCTAAGCCCACAGACCACTACCAGCACTTCAAATAATAATAATAATAAATTAATTAACAATATAACAAGTTCCATTAAAACCACTTGAGGGGTTATAACTTAAAAATATGGATGCCTGTATTAAACTATACATTTGAATATTGGCTGCTATAGGTAAATATTTAATGAAGTAAATGCTTTTTGAGCCATTTAAAAATATATTCCTATATATTATAGCCTTCTACAAAAGCTTTGTGTCTATTTTTAAACAACTCTCCCATACAGCCCCCCAACCTTCACAAAATTGCCTTTAAATAAAGTTATGGCACAAATACACTTGCTATTATGGATTTATTGTTTGTCTTCTATTCCTCTCCCACATACCTCCACGCACAGTGTCCCAAGTTAGGAATGGTGTTTGAGTTTTAATCTTGCATTTCCTTTATTCTGCCATAGTAAAACCCTCATTTTAAAACCCTCATTTACACTGAACGCCCCCCCTTGCCTTCAGCACTGTTGCCAAGGTCCCAGACCAATGTCATACTGGAAAGTAAATGACGGATGGGAACCAGTGGGTTAAAATGGACACTTTCAGAAACTTTGCGCAATGAAATTGTTATAACACTGCTTTTTATAATGCATTCAGTGTTATAAATGATTCTTCTCAATCTATACTTAATCCAGATTAATATCCATTTGATACACATCATTTTAATTTAATGCTGAGTTTACATTAAGCGGTGACTGACAATAAACTTTAGGAGGATATATATATAATGTTAATATGCCATTCATAATCATGTTCGTATTTTCATAAATGACTTGATCAGTCTCTCATGCAGCAAAACGTGGTGTGAGGGAAATATCAGGTGGAAACTGAGGTACTCTTTATCTTTCAAGATTGGGCCTTCGATGAGGTTCATTTTGCCGTTTCCTTCTCAACCTCTCACAAGAAGGAAGGGCTTCTAATTTCATCTGTGAGTGAAGAGGCAATGCCTGGACACTCGCCCAAATCCTAAGCTCTTCTTGCAGAAGCATGCTGCCATTGGCTCTCTACTTAGTGCCTGCAGGTCCCTCTGAAGTGGGTGGAAAGTGCAGAATAGGAATTAAATCTGTTTAGAGCAGCGTGGACTCTCAGGGTCTAGAACGAAATAGCATAAATTAAAAGTTAATTTCCATTTGGCAATCCCCAGACTCAATTGCTTCCTCATCTCCATCCTTTCTCCTCCTCCCAGTCCACAGAGCTCACAGGAAATATACCAGCAGAGGGACTTCTAGCAACAAGGGGAAATATGCTACTCCCCACTTCTGTACTCATGGCTCAGCGCCTCTAGCTTTTGCTCCCTTCCTTCAGCATAAGTGGGGAGAAGCATCAGGCTCCAAAGTTATCTTAAATTTTCCTGATCATTCAAGTTCCCTTCCTCTCAGTAACTTTTCCAGTTACATTGCAACCTATTGATTACACAGTGGGTGACACGGAGAATGCCCAGTTGTCTTTTGCCAACCTTGGTGCCAATTACTTCTGTACCTTAGAGTAATTCATTTTTTACAGGATTTCCTGCTCATTAAACCTTGTAGAAGGTACAACATATTAGAAGATAATTTATGTTCAGCTGTGGGGACCACAGGAACCATGATTTTTTTCTCATTTTTAAAAAAATCAAATGTCATCTTAATCTAAATTCTTGTACCAAAATAGCTGAATGGCACTTACCTTTTCCTGGGATACACTTGCCAATTTCTAGCTAAAAATTAACTTTTCACTTGTTTTGTCATAAGCTTTCCTCCTTTTTTTGCCCTCTGTGCTTACATCCCTACATCTGTCCTAGTCTCAGGTGAAGCAAACAACCCCTTTGTCTCTTTTGCCATCACTCTAAAAATTAAACTTGAGGCCTTACAGGCCTGCTTGGCAGCCAATCACTGTAAAACACGCAATTTTTTCCAGCTGTCTTCCTCTTTATTGACCAAAAGCACTTTTTGTATATCTGAAGTTCTTCAGTAAAGGGAGTGGGACTTCCTTCCTAAATTGCCCATCTAAGATGCCAGAATGAAGGCCCTGGAGAGTGAAGTCCTGTATTTATCTTCACAACCAATGCAATGCGATCTCCATCAGCACAGGTTTCTCCACACTGGCATGCCAATATCTCAATCCTGAGCTGGGGAGATCACCAAATGGAGCAAGAGAGTAGTTCAGGCTTCCTCACATTGTCCATTCAAACATTGGCCTTTCTTCTGAGTCTGCCAATAAGCAGCACGGCTAAGCAAAAGTGTTCAAAGATCATTAAACTGTCATAAAAATTATAAGATTTTTTAAAAAGAATGAATTTTTGTTCTTTTTATTCCTCTCCTATCGTTTGAATGTTTAGGGGGAAGGTGGGGTCATGTGTTCAAGCTTTTCTTTCCAAACATAAATGCTAGAAACTTGCTTTCTTTAAACAGAGAAAGCTGAGATTCTCCCATCATGCCATGACTGCAAGAACTGGGACTTTAAGAAAAACACCAAATAGTGTGACACTCACAATAAAATTGTGACACTTGGTAACACTCAACAAGTGCCAAAGATAGTGATTTTTGTTACCACTCAGAATTGAGATGAGAATACTCACCTAATTTCTCATAGGCCACTGAACCTAAAATGGTAACTGTTTTTTTTTTAAACCCACTATTCACCTGGGTCATTTTTGAATCAATGACCTACTGGTGAAAGGCTCTACGTCTCAGTACCAGTCCTGCAAGCCATCCACTTCCCTATAGGCTGGGCTTCTAAACAGTGCACTCCACTACCTCTTTCATCTTTTAAATCCAGTGACTCTAAAACTGCAAAAAGGCCCATAAAGTACTGGGTTTAAAGTTGAACTGCAAAGCAGAAATGAAGATGGATTTAAACTCAAATGTATGCGCTGAATGTATCCACTAATTGGTCTGTAGAAAGTAGTAGAGAGATAGGACTGAGTAGTAACTGGATTAGAGGGTTGAGTCAACACCCAATAGAAGACAGACTGACACCAGGTGTGCAGGTGGTCCAGAGGAAAGAATAGAGATGTGATGGGGTGGTGGGAAGAATATCCATGGTCTACTACTCCTCATCCTGTGAAGAGGGACAAGTTTGAATGTACATGATTAGCAACCTTAAACCTGCCCCCAAAACACCAGCCACCAGAGCTGAGCCAGTGTGAGGAGGGAAATAACCCACTGCTGGTATAGACAAATAGCAACCTGCAAGGGGAAACAAGGGAGCAAATTATGATTCTCAGTCACAGTCCATTCCTTGGTTGGCTCATGGGACAGCATAACTTTGCTTGGCAGCTGTCCTTGGGGCAACTTGTTATGTAACAACGTAAACCAGAATTAGTTCTGAAATGGTTTAGAGATGTTACAGGCCCATTTCCTATTCCCAGATCCTCACAGGAGTTTTGAAAGGAGGATTTCATGAAAAACTAACTAATGGCACAGCAAAATAACAATACAGTATGTCTACTTCTTTCCCTTTATCCACTAATATTGTAACTCTATTAAATAGCATCCAGGCAGAATATGTGAGCAACACATGTTGGTTTTAATTTTTTTATGGTTTCTGTTTTGATATATGTGAAATGTATTTGCATTAAATGAAAATGTATTGGAGCTTTGGCTTTAAGGGCCAACTGAGTCTAGTTTGTACGTTTCTACTTTTGGAAGATGAATAACATCTTAAAGGGCCCCAAATAATCATGGTCAGTGTGCGACACAAATTGACAAACAAACAAACAGGAAATTCTAAGCTAAGGCTGACATTTTTTGCTTATTTACACCATAACATCAAAGCAAAAATTTACCATTTGATATTGAGTGTGACATCACTCTCAGTACCACCGGAACTGTCGCATTCAGACCCACAGACGAATATTTTCGGTAATATTGAATATAGCCCCAAAAGCAATAACACTGTATTATGTGACAAAATTCTGCTACTAGTTGGCACTGGTGTGAATCAAGAGTAATTCCATTAACTTCTATAAAGTTGCTCTGGGTTTACATCACTACAAATAAGAACCAACTTTTGGCCCACCATTCCTTGTAGTTTGAATAAACAAATCCTCATGGGAGTCTATGGTTGTCCGTAACACAGCAGTAGCCCTGCAGCAGCTACAGTCTTCCTCTACTTAGCTACAGTCTTCCTCTACTTCTGTTACGAGGAACAACATTTACAGCAAAATAGTGAAACTAAACAAAACAGCCACAATATACCGACACCACTAAATAGAGGTGTAATGTTAAGGGGAGTAATAAAACCTAAATCCAATGTTCTAGCTACTATGGATTAAGTAAACAAATAGGTTTGTCATGAGATATTAGGCATTATGCCAAGTTCAGTTAGTGAAACATACAGGCTATTATAGCTTATAAAAATATACATCTGAACATCAAAAATACGTCTTGTCAGCAAGTCAGCCTCCACATTTGTGTCACCATCAGAGGATTATTTATAAATATTCTCTTTAATTTTATCTAACAGCCAGTTCACAAACATGCAGTTCAAAAATATCTATTCCTTGCCTCATGTACTATCCTGTGTTTGGCAGGAAACCAACATAAGGTTCAGTTCCTTTTTCCAAAAACAAATACTTTGAGAACTATGGCTTGATTTAATAAAAAATATGTCCAACTTCCTTTGGGAATCTGTAATAGGATATAGAGCCTTTCACTTCTAGGTCACTGATTCAAACCTGGCTCGTGTCGGTAGTGACCAAAAGTTGTTACCAACTGTTCAATGTAATTTAACTTATTTTGTATGCCATAGGGTATGTGGACCTACTGATGCCTTCTTGAGAGGGTCTTCAGGGCTTCACCTTTTTTTCAGAAAACCTTGACAGCAGCAGTGGAAATGGGAGGCATGACCTGTCAAAAATACAGCTGGCGTGGGTCTAACATGGAGATGCACTGTATCTTGTAAAAGAGAGTATTCAACAAAAGGGCCAAAATGAGCCCAGGAGAGAGGAATCTCTCATACTGAAGGGTGAGCAAAAATATCTCTGCCCTGATCCTTTCAGCATGGTCTAGCAGGCTCAGCACAGGATTGGAAATTAGGAATTCCTGAATTCTAATCCTGGGCAAATTACTTAATTTTTCCATATCCCAGTTTCATGATCTATAAAATGGAGATAGCATTATTTACCTATCTTAAAAGAGAGTTGTAAGGCTGAATTGTTACTCGGAGGAAGCTGCCAATATGTGATTAACTAGCCTGGTTGTAATAACATGTCCAGCGGAGAAGGGAAACTGGCCTATTCTTCCCAGCAATCACACACTTCTATAGATAACTGGAATGTGCCAAAACTAAAGCTCCTGGATAAACTTTAAGATGATATCGAGTCTTTGGAGAACTGGGGAAGCTGTACACTCTAATTTGTGCTTTAAACGGGTTTGCGTGAGTATACGGTAAAGAAGAGGAAAACGGCAGCACATCTTGGTCTAGTGTTTAAGCACAGAGAGTCAGGAGATCTGGGTTCTATTTCCCGCTCAGCCACTGGCTTGCTGGTCACCATGAGCAAGTCACTTAGGCCAACATTTTTCAGAGAAAATGTGAAAATGACTTGATAACTTGGTTGCTAGGGCACCCATGTGGGAGATGCAGGGTCCTGCTCCAATGACTCTTGTGGGTTACAGTCATGCCTTAAAATTTGGAGTTACGCATCTAAGTCTGGGGTTTAGGTGCCCAAGTACCTTTGTGGATCTGTGTTTAAAGTGTGCCCATCATTGACTCAGTTTGTTTTTTATTGTTACCTTTTTTTGACTGGGGATGCAAGCCTTTGTGACCTTCCTTTCCCACATTTTAAGCACTGACTTTAGGAATGCACGCTTGCAAATTTTGGCTTTAACTTTTCTGTGTTTTTGTTTGCACATACATAAAACAGCAGCAGCAGGACACCTGGAAGGATATCTGCACTACTGCCTTGTGCTCACACTGGAAGACTGAGGCAGCATTGGTGGCATAGAGCAGCTAAGGAAGACTCCTGTGCCCCACCTAAAACTCCAGCCTAGAACCACCACTCTTGGAACCTTTGGAAAGAAAGTTGGTGAAATAGTTCAAAACCCTTTTTCCTCTCGCTGCTCTCCTTTTATTTCCTTACATACAGAAGATGCTACAGGACAATGAATGGTAACTTAGACCCCAATCAAGCATCAGAATGCACTAATGCAGACCTCTGTGTACATGTGGTGACCCACAACAAGACTGTGTGTATGCTCAGGTGTCCATGATAATGGATTCCAGTGCATGACTGGGGCCTGAATTTTGCATTCATTCCATTGGCAGCATCTTTTGTGTGAAAATGAAAGGGAATAAAGGGGGAAAAGGAGAATAAAAATTGTTTTCTGAGCTCTCCCATCAGCTTTCTCTTCAGTGGATCTATCAGTAGTGGCTCTAGGCTGGAATTACACTTTGGGAGGTGTCAGGGTTCCCTCCCCACTCTGAACTCTAGGGTACGGATGTGGGGACCTGCATGAAAGACCCCCAAGCTTATTTCTACCAGCTTAGGTTAAAAACTTCCCCAAGGCACAAATTCTTCCTTGTTCTTGGGCGATATCTCTGCCACCACCTAGTGAGTTAGACAAAGATTTAGGAAAAGGTCCACTTGGAGTTCTTGTTTCCTCAAAATATCCCCCCAAACCCCTTCACCCCCTTTCCTGGGGAGGCTTGAGAGTAACCAAGGTGAGCACAGACCAGACCCTTGGGTTTTTAGGACACTAAAAACCTAATCAGATTCTTAAAAACAGAACTTTATTATAAAGAAAAAAGTAAAAGAAGCACCTCTGTAAAATCAGGATGGAAGGTAATTTTACAAAATAATAAGATTTGAAATACAGAGGATTCCCCTCAAGGCAAAACTTTAAAGTGACAAAAAACAGCATAGGGAAAATTCACAAGCTAAAACAAAAGATAACCTAACACATTTCCTTGCTATTACTTACAATTTGTAATCTTAGATGCTTATTTCAGATATGGCTTTAGGAGATGTATTTTTCCTGCCCTGGTCCCCCTCTGTCCCAGAGAGAACACAAAGAGAGCACACAAAAAAACCTAGCCCCACAGATTTGAAAGTATCTTCTTCCCTTATTGGTCCTTTTGGTCAGGTGCCAACCAGGTTGAGCTTCTTAACCCTTTACAGGTAAAGAAGGGATTTTAGGCTACCCTTAGCTGTATGTTTAAGACAGGAGGTGCTTAGATAGATGCTACAATGATGGGGCAGACAAGTACCTAGGTAGTTAGATAGATCCTGCTCCAAAAACTTCCATCAAAGACAGCAGGATTGGGTTTATAGTTTCTGATACTGATAAAGACAAGCATGACATTGACTAGCTGATGGATGACTGGGTGTCTTACTTTCCTGGCTGCTGATTGTCTGGGAAAACAGATTGAGAGTATTTATCTTTATAACCCAGAATTAAAACACTTTATGCTATCGTAAAAGAATAAATATATCATCTTGCTGCTGCTATGAATGTGTAGAACTATATGTGGAAACCTACATGTAAATTAGTATAATAAATACTTTGTAGTATAATATATTTTTGAACAACAAAATAAGCATTAATTATCAGGATAATTGAAAATATTTAATAATTATTCCATTTGACAAATTGAATCACAGACTCTGAGCTTTTAACCTGGCTGTGACAGAGATATTCATGAAATGGCATATCTTGATGTCCAGAATGTTTAATGATTTTGTGGTTCACTTATTATTTAAATTAGATGGGAGATAAAACAGCAGAAAACATAATCAATATTGTTGGAAGGATTAATAATAATATTTTATTTAGTGTTATAGAATAGATTAAATAGAGTGAAATAACATACCAAGTCTTACCACTGAACAAAATGAGCCAATTCTAATCTGTTATACTTGTGAAAATTGGGAGAAATTCCACTGGAGTCCATGGAATTATTGTGTGTTCAGACTTGTGTAATTTCAGTGAAATCAAATAAATGACAAAGGCATAAACAAAAGGAGAATCCGACAGAATGAATCTGGCAAATATCTGTTTAGTCCTATGGAAACTGGTGGATCTGATCCTCTGTTGCCCTGCAACTTCTATAGTTATTTGCACTAGTGCAAAGTGGGTGTAAAGTACTATCATGCTGGTGTAGTAGGGTTTTACTCCCCACTTTGCACTGGTGTGAATGGCTACACGAGATGTCAATCAGTGGAGATTCAGGCCCCCTATGTTTTAATTTGGTTGAAGAACATCAGAGGCCTATTTGTAATTTTCTTTGAGAATATTTAGTAGTCTGAAACAGATGAGGTTGATAATTTAAAAAAACTGTAAAGGGTTTTTTGCTTACATTCTGCAGTTTTAAAACATGGTGCACTGATCCTTGATTTGAAGTTTGATGATGATAATGTAATTTAGTCCAACCAATTTAAAATATAAGTCCTCAGCACAGGGGGGATGGACAAGATGACCTCTTGAAGAACCTTCCAGCCCTATACTTCTATGATTCTATGTTCTACGCTTGGAATAGCTAGCTGTTTTGTAAACTGTATGTCAAAATGTACTATACTCTATTTATTTATTAGATTTTTAAAAAATCTATAAAAATCATCTATCCATTCTCTCTAGGTGTCCTTGGCATAACTTGATTATACATCCTAAGTGCAAATTTCAGAGAAACCCCAACCAGTAGGGAAGTTAGTATATTCCTTGGACAGTTCCATAGCTATTGAATTAAAAGACAGGAAAAGCTGTATTATAAACACATGAAAAACAAGATGTTCTTAGTACAGTTGCCTTCAACATTGTTGTAAAACTCAAAAGTCCCTCATTTTGAGGGACTCCACTGATTTTAGGCCCAAACATACCTATTCCACGCAAATTTGACATCCCTTCAGTTGGTATTGTTGAAAATTATTTATATCCAAAACAAAGAATGATGAAATTGAGGTTATAGAAAGAGTTATTTACAAAGGAATAAATTCCACAGCATATTAGTTTCCCTCAATGATATATTTTTTTTTTGTCTGTATGTCACAGGGTAGCTGGTCCCTGTGGATACATTAAGCCCAGTGTCCCTGGACTGGAACAGGTGAGCCCAATCCAGCTATTAAAGAGAGCTGGGCTACACCTGGTGCTATAAAGGGCTGCTAGTAGGCAGCTGGAGAAGAAGGAATGAGACAGGCTAACCCTGAGAGAAGGAAAGTCACACTGGAATGGAGCTAGTGCCTATTGTGAGTTCCTAGAGCAAGGGCCCAGGGGCTAAGAGAAGCAGCCCTGGGACTGCTGTTCTAGGAAGGGAGCAGAACTGGCTGAGGCTAGGAAGCTGTCAAGACCTGAAGTGCTAGAGACCCCTGGACAGAGTGGCCCTGGATGCTGTATCCAAGGACAGAGTTAAGACTGTTTTCTGTTTGCTGTTAAAGAAATAATTCTCTTTGACTGATACTGGGCATGGCAATGCTTATGTTGAAGCTGGGGAGATGCCTGGCTTGATGACACCCTCATTTTAGGATTTTGTCACACAGTGTGCCCCACATATGTACCTTGGCAGGTAGTGATATCTGATTATCTCATCAGTACAAACGACACAGTAGTTTCTTGGGTTTTTTTCCCATGTGCTCTACATTTCAAAACAGACCAATATTACATTTTGATTTCTCCTTTTATCAAAGGTTTAGGGGCAAATGGCTGCTACCAGAAAATGTCTTGATTATCATTTTTCCAACTCAGAACTTCTTGCATGCTGGTAGTCTGGTGGCAGATGGCAGTGTAACTCCTCCCCTCAGATATTCAGCAAGAGTTTGCTTTAGTCCAGTATCCTGAAGAAAATCTAAGATCAATTAAAGTTTCCTTCTGCACTCATTTGGACAGACGTTTACACCATTTCAGTGTATTTTAAAAATTGCTTCTCTCAGTTGCTCAACTTTCACTTTCTTGACTTTGAGTGAAATTATTGCATCATTCTTCAGTCATCATAGAATCTTCCGGACTAGACGGGACTTGAATTTCTAATTTAAAGAACAAGCAATAAACAAACTTAAAAATAATCTTCCCCCAAGCAAAAATATGAAGGTCTGTTATCCATCATAAAGAAGCAAAAGAGGGCAAAAAGCCTAATTTTTTCTTTTCCTTTTGCAGGTCACCTTTAAAAGCAGCAGGTGAGCATGGTCATACATCCTTAGCCCAAGTCTGTGAAATGGAGCCAATCCACGTTCAGGATGGGAGGCTAGATATACAGCAGGTGCTTGATAACTTTCAGTATATTGGGGATATTTACTGAACTGGTGGAAGTGTAACCCACTGGTCAGTCCATGTCATGCTTTCCTTTCTGTGCCCATTTCACAGAAGATGCATCTGTGTTTAAGATCAGCAAGGATTTCACTGTTAAGCCAAGCTGGTCGCCTGCCATATTTACTATTCTATCTACACATCAGGATGGTTTGTTCCTGCAACCTTAATAAGGATGCTTGAAAATCTTTGACTTATCACTTAAAATGTATCGTTAGTTAATTAAACTGTTTGTTCTACCTGAAGCAGTGTGTTTGGTTTGAAGTGTGTCAGAGACTCCCCTTGGCATAACAAGCCTGGTACATATCAATTTCTTAGGTAAATTAACAAACTCATATAAGCTTGCAGTGTCCAGCAGGCATAACTGGACACTGCAAGACAGAAGTTCCTAGGGTTGTGTCTGGGACCAGAGATATTGGCTAGTGTCATTCGGTTACAAGTAGCTGGGAGCCGTTTACATGCCAGAGGCTGTGCGTGAACAGCCCAGGAGTGGGGGTTCTCACAGCAGAGCAGGGTAAAGCTGGCTCCCAGAGTCAAGGATTGGAGTGACCTAGCAGATCACCAGTCCAGATAACACCAGAGGGAAACATTACATGCAACACTTGGCGTAGCCCTCTTAGGGTTTGAAAAATCCAGTATAAGGAACTAAGGGGGATACAGATAGAGAGGAAGGGTTCCTACGAATGAGTGCTGTTTGGGATGATAATCCTGTCACTGTACCTTTAAAGGCCTGGGGCAAGGAGCCTCGCAGAAAGGGCGGAGCAAAACTCCCCTCTCACCCAACCAATTGGTAATGAGCTGGAAGGAATAGGCATCATATATACTAGCCCTCATAACAGGACTGATAACAGCAGGAGAAGGCTGTCAAACCCTCTGAGAGATGGGGGCGAGGGAAGGACATGTTTCCATAAAAAGTTACTGAACCTGCTGAAAGTCCTTTAAGGTAAGACAATGGAAAAATGTTAAGGTGGAAAGGTAAGGGGAGAAAATAGGAAAATAGAAATGAAGAAAATCCAGCAATGTGATATATGCCATCATGTGCCAGCAATGCCCCTCTGCCATGTACATTGGTCAAACTGGATAGTCTCTACGTAAAAGAATAAATGGACACAAATCAGATGTCAAGAATTATAACATTCATAAACCAGTCGGAGAACACTTCAATCTCTCTGGTCACGCGATTACAGACATGAAAGTTGCGATATTACAACAAAAAAACTTCAAATCCGGACTCTAGCGAGAGACTGCTGAATTGGAATTCATTTGCAGATTGGATACAATTAACTTAGGCTTGAATAGAGACTGGGAGTGGCTAAGTCATTATGCAAGGTAACCTATTTCCCCTTGTTTTTTTCTACCCCCGCCCCCTCCTCAGACGTTCTTGTTAAACCCTGGATTTGTGCTGGAAATGGCCCACCTTGATTATCATACACATTGTAAGGAGAGTGATCACTTTAGATAAGCTATTACCAACAGGAAAGTTGGGTGGGGGGAGGTCTTTTTTCATGCTTTGTGTGTATAAAAAGATCTTCTACACTTTCCACAGTATGCATCCGATGAAGTGAGCTGTAGCTCACGAAAACATATGCTCAGATAAACTGGTTAGTCTCTAAGGTGCCACAAGTACTCCTTTTCTTTTAACAATGTCTGTGTGTATTGGAGAAAGAGGCCATGAAGCACATATGTAAGTTGAGATTGAAGCATAGGTCTTGCCTACTCTGGGATTTAACCACTTGGGCAGCTGCACTGGTGTGAAGTTCTAGTGTAGACATCAGTGGCTGAAATGTCTTTTATAGACAAAGCCGTAGTCTAGCCATTGTCCGGAAGTACACCATCAGTGATAATGAATACATCTGCTTTGGTTTGTATTCTGGAGGGGGTTTTGGTTTCTGTGGAAGCAGCAAGAAGATGTTCCATGTTACAGTCAAGCAGAGTCTAATATTGACATCTAGAACAACACTATTTGTTTTAACAAACCCACCCTTCAAAACTATATACCACAGACCAGATGGTACATCTGTTTCTATTTCCAGTATGATGTCATTAATCTGTTTTTAAGAAGCCAGTGCGTAGCTAATCAATGTGGGCTGGATGATGGGAAAGATTCTTGGAGTGGAGAAACCTGCAAGATTCCAGTCAGAGTTCTCCCTGATTTATTCCTTTTGGGAGGCAGGATTCATTCTCCCACTGAATGGGAGCAGTTTTGCCAATGAACCCCAGGTCCCTGTGAGGCCAGGATCTTCTTCATGAAGACCTTGTGCCTCTGACCCTACAGCTCTCCC
This sequence comes from Caretta caretta, assembly GCF_965140235.1. Taxonomy (NCBI): domain Eukaryota; kingdom Metazoa; phylum Chordata; order Testudines; family Cheloniidae; genus Caretta; species Caretta caretta. Next base: position 47,885,046 of record NC_134206.1, on the reverse strand, counting down.
TGTTTACTTGATAGCATGAGTCTATTAGAGTCATTTTGTCCTTGCAATCCCATTTTTAAGTTTTTTAATCTCACTCCCTTTGAAGTCAATGGAAAGACTCCTCTGGATTTAACTGGGAATTGGATCAGGCCTTTAGTGTAGCTCCAAGCTGCACTAGCCCTCTGCCAGTTTTCCCTGTGTAAGAGTGAGGTGCATCTCCCAATGGCCTCTCTTGTCCTAGCCCACCCTTCCTCAGCCACTGATCTCTGATCCTTCAGAGGTTGTTGTGGGAGTCTTGTGCAGAGGATGGTGGTGATGCCACTGAGACAGCCTGGGGCACACTGGGAGCCTAATATTAGCCAGAAGATTTGACCCTTTGAGACTAGCTTTGGTTAGTGAAGTTAATTTCCTCATCAGGATTGTCCCAGACATCTCCACTTGTTTTTAGCATTGAGTACTTTGAAGCCTATTATCTTGTTTTAAAAGTTTGTTATATTTTAACCATGCTTCACCTCCGTAGGGAGAAGGGGAGCTTTACATACAAAATGATGACTGTCATTTTATTATAACCACAAAATAACAGTTTCACAAGTTTGCCACTCCGTGGCTTCAACCTGTAGGGCAGCATTTAAGTCAGAAGCTGAACTTGGATTGAAAATGTCCTTCTGGGGACCTGATTCCCTACTGTGCTCCTCCAGTTTCACATCAGCACAGCTCAGTGGAGTGACTGAGTAACAAAGTAGAACGGCAGGCCCATACTCTACTATAAGATTGGGCAGCTTCAGCATCTGTACCATAAACACTGACTTTGGGAAGGAAAATCAATTGATTCAGTTCTTTTTAAAGTTGATTTATTTTTTGAAGTATTTTAGGGAGATTTGTTTGTCTCCAGCATCCAGCAAGACATTTTTAAAAGTATTTCAGCAACTCAATACAGGAAATGTTACTTTAAAGCCCAGGCAGCACCGTCCCTCCTCCCCCCGCCATTCCCAGCAAGACTGCTGAAGCAAGAGTTTTTCAGGAGCAGCTGAACAATCGAACAAACCAGCTAACTACAAAATATGCTGTGTGAGTCAGATGTTTCTACTGTAACAACCATATGATCAAAAAGTTTCTCATACAAAACCATTTGCTGGTAGGATAGGCTGAAGCCAAGTCTGTGTTGCAAGCACTGTATGTAGAGCTGATTTTGTAAATGTCAGGAGGAGTTATTTAGTGCCACCCAGTGTTGGCAGCTAGAAAAAGAAAGGTTAAGTAGGGTTAAAACTCTCCGTTAAACACAGGGAAAAATATAATGCTGGCTCTCACATGGTGTGTCAAGGGCGAGCAATTCTACAGAAGCTTCACAGCAATAACAAATCACTGACATACCACTTCCACACAGGAGAACTACTTTTTATGTCTGTTTTTTTTTTAACCTTGTATACACACTTGAAATAGATTAAATTTATTTTGGACAGATTGTCATTGAACAAGGCCCACTCCTCTAAACTCTGGAGAGAGAGTTGTGCTGACGTTTCAGGTCTGATGTTCAAGAAAGTTAGGTCAGGAGTGAGTGTTTGTAAGTGTAATGTTAAGAGACTTCTCTTTCCCTTTCCCCCTCCCCTTACAGAAGTCAAAACATTCTCTCCTCCCTTTCTTTATCTCAACCATTGCATGTGATCTGCATTTTCCCCGGGGCCTGTAACACTGTACTAGATCTTGCTTGTCATTTTAAGCAGCAAAATACCTTTACAGGGGGGAGAGTGGTTTTTTTATTTTTTTTTGGTAATGTATGTTTTGTACAGTACTTGCTGCTTTTTGTCCAAAATCACCTACCCAGGTCTGTCAGAGCTGGGAACAGAACCTAGGGGTGAGATTCTGTTCTGTGCTTCTAAGAGTATGTCTTCACTGCAGATGATGGTATGATTGTAGCACATGTAGACATACCCATGCTACGTTTAATCCAGCCAGCATGAGTAACAGTGGTGAAGATATGGTGGCAGGGCTTTCAGTGGAGGCTGGCAACCTAAGTATGAATCCAAGTCTGTAGTTGGGTGGCTAGCCTGTGAACAAGCCCATGCCACCACGTCTTTACTGCTATTTTACCGGCTAGCTAGTCTCCCTGTGCTACATCCACACCTTCATTTTGCAGTGACGATATCCAGTGCGGCACAGAACTCTCAGCCCAGGAGGAGTGGGGGGCTAACAGGACTTTAAGCCACCCCTTTGCCCTCATGATTTTGGATTTGCGAGGGGGTCCTCAGAGAATAGCCTGTGATTGTCTTCTGCAATATCTGTGCCAGGGAAATCCTGCCTGGCTGAATCCAGGATTCCTTGAGCTCCTTTACTTTGCTCCAGCCCCTTCACCTACGACAAGGAGACAAGACTGAGGGTGGGGTTAGGATCTTAGATCCGATTACTACCTGTCCCTTACTCTAACCGCTAGAACATAAAGTGTTAGGGTAAGAGGAAAACACACTGGTTTTCTTTGTAATGTAATGTGAACTACATTAACATTAATGTGCAGCTACCCTCTGAAAAGTGGCTCTGTGAATGACCAAGAGTATAACAAGGTTAAAAAAAAAAGAAAAAAAGTTCATGGAGGATAGGTCCATCACTGGCTATTAGCCAGGATAGGCAGGGATGGTGTCCCTAGCCTCTGTTTGTCAGAAGCTGGGAATGGGCGACAGGGGATGGATCACTTGGTGATTACCTGTTCTGTTCATTCCCTTGGAAGCACCTGGCATTGGCCATTGTCGGAAGACAGGATACGGAGCTGGATGGACCTTTGGTCTGACCCACTGTTCATGTTCTTATGAATATGGCATTAATGGATTCCATGTTATATACTGGTAACTATATAGCAAATGTGCTCAGCTTACAAGTAAAAAGATGTTGGTTTCCTAATTGCCAACTCTTTCCCCTAGGACCTGGCAGTCAAGCTGTGTTTTTTGGTTCACACTTGATCATTAGTAGTAATGATTCTGAAATTATTGTTTATTCATGTTACCATAGCATGCAAAAAGTGCTAGGTGCTGTACAAAGAGTCAGAAGGAATTTCAGTCCTTCCTAAGAGCTTACAGTTTGAGGCCCAGATTCAGGAAAACACTTCAACATATACTCAAAGTTCAGCACACGTTTAAGTGTTTCCCTGGATAGGAATGCTTTCCTGAATCAGAGGGAGGGAGGGCGGGAAAGGAGGGAATGAAACAGGCAAGCAGAGTGTTCATGGAGATGACTGGCACACATACTGCTGGTTCTACATACATTACATACATATATAGATGGAATTTATATAATCTATCTAGTTGGCCCTTGATCTAGCCGTTTGTACTTGGTTAACTTCTTGTAGGTGTCACAGTAAGAAGTGAGTCTTCAGGAGGGCTTGAATGGGGTGGCCCTATGGACCAGTTCAGGAACAATGTGTCATGGATGAGTGTGAGGCTGCATGGAAGATGCTGTTGGAGACGCAGATAAATAGAACATAGAGGAAAATATTGGAAAAAAATTTTCATACGAACATCTGTTTTTGTAAAAGGCCATTTTTGCCATATTGTTTGTTTTTTTTAAATGCTATTTACTTAAGTAATATTACCATAGTTGCAACCAGCTAAGGCATGTGAGCTGGATGCTCCTCCCCTTAATCATAGATTCATAAAATATCAGGGTTGGAAGGGACCTCAGGAGCTCATCTAGTCCAACCCCCTGCTCAAAGCAGGACCAATCCCCAACTAAATCATCCCAGCCAGGGCTTTGTCAAGCCTGACCTTAAAAGCCTCTAAGAAAGGATCTTCCACCACCTCCCTAGGTAACGCATTCCAGTGCTTCGCCACCCTCCTGGTGAAAAAGTTTCCTAATATCCAACCTAAACCTCCCCCGCTGCAACTTGAGACCATTACTCCTTGTTCTGTCATCTGCTACCACTGAGAACAGTCTAGATCCATCCTCTTTGGAACCCCCTTTCAGGTAGTTGACAGCAGCTACCAAATCCCCCCTCATTCTTCTCTTTTGCAGACTAAACAATCCCAGTTCCCTCAGCCTCGCGACATAAGTCATGTGTTCCAGTCCCTTAATCATTTTTATTGCCCTCCCCTGGACGTTTTCTAATTTTTCCACATCCTTCTTGTAGTGTGGGGCCAAAACTGGACACAGTACTCCAGATGAGGCCTCACCAATGCCGAATAGAGGGGAACGATCACGTCCCTGGATCTGCTGGCAATGCCCCTACTAATACATCTCAAAATACCATTGGCCTTTTTGGCAACAAGGGCACACTGTTGACTAATATCCAGCTTCTCGTCCACTGTAACCCCTAGGTCATTTTCTGCAGAACTGCTGCCTAGCCACTTGGTCCCTAATCTGTAGCGGTGCATGGGATTCTTCCGTCCTAAATGCAGGACTCTGCACTTGTCCTTGTTGAACTTCATCAGATTTCTTTTGGCCCAATCCTCTAGTTTGTCTAGGTCCTTCTGTATCCTATCCTTACCCTCCAGTGTATCTACCACTCCTCCCAGTTTAGTGTCATCTGCAAACTTGCTGAGGGTGCAATCCACGCCATCCTCCAGATCACTTAATGAAGATATTGAACAAAACCGGCCCCAGGACCAACCCTTGGGGACTCCGCTTGATACCGGCTGCCAACTAGACATGGAGCCATTGATCACTACCTGGTGAGCCTGCCGATCTAGCCAGCTTTCTATCCACCTTATAGTCCATTCATCCAGCCCATACTTCTTTAACTTGCTGGCAAGAATACTGTGGGAGACTGTGTCAAAAGCTTTGCTAAAGTCAAGGAATAACACATCCACTGCTTTCCCCTCATCCACAGAGCCAGTTATCGTGTCATAGAAGGCAATTATATTAGTCAGGCATGATGTGCCCTTGGTGAATCCATGCTGACTGTTCCTGATCACTTTCCTCTCCTCTAAGTGCTTCAGAATTGATTCCTTGAGGACCTGCTTAACAGAGCCTTGTGGTAGACCACTCTTTGTCAGGGACCCCTCAGCTCTGGAACAAGTTTTCCCTCCGATCTGACCATCAGAGCCTACTGTAAAGCACATCTATCTGAGGGTATGTCTACACAGCAAAGAAAAACCCATGGCTGGCCCATGCCAGCTGACTTGGGCTCGCGGGGCTCAGGCTGTGGGGTGGTTTTGTTGTCGTGTAGATTTCCAGACTTGGGCTGGAACCCAAACTCTGGGACCCTCCCACCTTGCAGGGTCCTAGAGTCAAAGCTCTAGCCCAAACCCAGATGTCCACACAGGCTGTGCCCCACAAGTAGGGTTGCTAACCCTCCAGGATTGTCCTGGTGTCTCCAGGAATTAAAGATTAAGTCTTGTGAGAAACCTCCAGGAATATGTCCAACCAAAATTGGCAACCCTACCCGCAAGCCCAAGTTGGTTGGCACGGTCCAGTAGTGGGTGTCTAGTTGTTGTGTAGCCATCTCAGGGGGATACAGTTTGTGGTGGGAAGGAGATTTTGGTGTTCTGCTGGCTGCTGAATTTGATCTGCCTTTGTAATTTATGGTAGGGGCATCTGCAGCCTTGGATAGGTGCCACCCCTTTGTATTATAGAGATGTAACTGAATAATGATGGTATTGCCTAAAGGCCCCAACAGAGATTGAGACCCCATTGTGGAAGGGCTGGTTAGTCAGAGGAGTTTACAATATAAATTAAGACACAATAAGCTGAAGTAACAAAAACAAATTGTGGGGGTGAGGTGGCAGATGAGGGTAAAAGCAATAGGAACACCAGGTCGTGTGCTCAGTTTGTAGGTCTGAGATTCTTTTTTATAGCTATAAATGATCAGAAGATGTTGATAGTGTCAATAATCTTCATTGGCTGCCTGTCCAGCCATTATCAACTGGCAAGTTACCTTGCGTCTCTCAGTAGATTTAGATTTGAGGATGGATTTGTGGACAGGGTTGCTGCTTTATGGATTAATTTGGGGACTCCTAACTCTTGTGAGGGTGTTGCTGGGTGTGTTGTATACAAGCCCTTTTAGATAGTTGGCAACAGGCCCTTCAAATGCTAGTTGCTAGTCCTTAAGGGTGCCCAGGGAATGCACACTTGTCCAGTAATAAATGACAGAAAGGAAAGACTGTAAAAATCCAAGGTACAAAGTCTTTATCAATTAGTTACAGAAAGAAAGTGCACAGCAGTTTCTAACTCAGGCCCAGATCCTGCAAAGATTTTTGCATGTGTTTAACACAGGAATAGTCCCATAGAATCTCCATTAGAGTACCCCTCCTCTTTCACTGAATGATTGATGTTCCATTCCTTCCCCCACCTGCTGGTGTCTCACTTCTTCCCTCAAAATGCACCACATACGAGTGCCCACCCGCCACTCCTTTCTCCTGTGACTGAGATTGGATGACAGGGTGCCTTCCATGCCCTCCTTTCCAGACAGAAGATGGAAAGGAGGAACCTGAAAACAATGGCAAATGGAGGCAGGCCACCAGGCACCCTAGAAGATAACTCCATGTAAGGGAAAGGGAACTTAGCATCTGTAGGAAGGACCAAAGTCTTAAGTGTGGGGAGAAAGGGTCTTTGTTCCCTCGTCATTGGTACCAACACATGGAGCCAAGGATACTTATTGACTCTTCTCTCCGAGATGCTGGAAAAATCCCTTTCCCCTCCCTTTTAGGGGTAGTGGGAATATGTGAGAGAAGGGATTTGGGAATTTTCCCTCATCTGCAGAGAGGGGAAACTGGGGAAGGTAAAAAAACATTTTCCCCCACCCTGCCCCACAAGGGGCCAAGAAAAAGAGGGAACTTCAGAATAACCATTTTCCACCCCCTGTCTGAAGCTGGGGCCTGTATGTGATCAGTGAGACATCTTCACCCTTCTTGTCCTGGGGTTTTTGTGAAGAAAGAGCCACTGGGCCCTAGAAGATCTACTCTGTTCCCCACTGAATCCAGGGAATGGGGTTCTGTGGGGACAGGGCCAAAGAATGGATCCCCAAGATGGACAATAGGCTGACATTCTATCTTTAGGTCTTAAATTTTGAGTGTTGGTGCTGGTTTTGGGTGATGCATTTTTAAGATTAGGTTTCAAATTTATTATGCACTTTATGCTTTAAACAAGGGTCTATTTTATTGTTTGCCACCTGATGTTGCTGAATTTGAAGGGCTGTGTGTGTGTGGGGGGAAATTCTAGAGGCCATCAAAAAGGTGGGTGATATGTTCTCTTGTTTACATGAAGGTCAAAGTGGCCAGAGCCTTGTCCCTTTGAAAGTCAAGCCTCTAAGTTTTATTTTCCTGCTGCCTTCACCATCTATTGAGTGTGTGACCATATTTGGCCAAATTAGTTCCCACAAACTCAGTCTGATTGGAGCCACTCCTGCTCCTGAAATATCAGATGGTAGGGTTAGCCTGTAGGGACTTTTTACATCTGTGACTAGCCCAAGAAGTTGTAAACTTTCCCCTCTAATTCAGATCACCCAGAAGTCAGTCCAGCTTTTGTCACAAGAAACTTATAGATTCCAAGGCCAGCAGGGACCAACATGATCATTTAGTCAGATCTCCTATATAGCATAAGCCATAGAACTTTCCAAAATTCCTAGAGCAGATCGTTTAGAAAAAATCCAACCTTGATTTAAAAATTGTCATTGATGGAGAATCCACCACAATCCTTGGTAAATTGTTCCAATGATTACTCTCACTGTTGACTTTATGCTCATTTCCAGTCTGAATTTGTCTAGCTTCAGCTTCCAGCCATTGCCTTTCTCTGCTAGATTGAAGAGCCCATTATCAAATATATGTTTGCCATGTGGGCACTTAGATGGCAATCAAGTCACCTCTTAACCTTCTCTGTTAAGCAAAATAGATTGTACTCCTTGAGTGTATCACTATAAGGCATGCTTCCTAATCCTTTAGTAACTCTCATGGCTCTTCTCTGAACCCTCTCCAATTTATCAACATCTGCCTTGAGTAGTCGACACCAGAACTGGACACAGTATTCCATCAGCAGTCACACTAGGGCCAAACACAGAGGTAAAATAACTATCTACTTCTACTTGATATTCCTCTGTTTGTTTATCCAAGGATAGCATTAGCTCTTTTGACCACAGTGTTGCACTGGGAGCTCATGTTCAGCTGATTATCCACCACGATCCCCAAATCTTTCCCGAGTCACTGCTAATGTCAGATACACTAATATTAGGCTATTGCAATAGCCTAGTCTTAGGACTTGCTGTGAGTACCCCCAGCAGATTTAGACAGTGAAGGATAGGGTTTCTCATCTTCTGTATGGGACTGCTTGTTATGGGTGCACAACCACCTGTGTTCAGCAGCACTGGCTACTCATTGTCTTCTGGGTACAATTGAAGGTGTTGACTAAGTCCTTAAAGCCTGAAATGGTCTGGGACCCCGTTACTTCAGGGGTCACCTCTTGCCCTATGTCTTGTCATAGAAATTTCTATTGCTTCCTTAGGGTGACACTTCAGGGACTGGTGGCCGAGCTTGCTCTGTGGAGGAGCTGGGCCTCTTCTCCTGAGGCTTAACCTGGCTGTTTTCAGGGCATGTTATAAAGTATGTTTGTTTTGTTTGGCTTTGATTGTTTTCTAACCTATAACATCCTCCAGACTGGCTGAAGTCACTGTTGCTGCAGAGGCTTCCTGGGTGCAACAGTAGCAGCAACTTGTTAGGCAATCTTTTTTGAGCACCTGTAGATCCAATTCTTAAATGGGACAAACGCTGAGGTCTTGACTCAGTTTTTACACAGTCTTTAAGCAGGTCAAATGCCCATTGATTTCAGATGCTCAGATACCACAGGCCTGGGCATGGTGGAAGACCATCTGTACAGAACAGCATGAGCACTGGGTAAGAATTCAGGGTGCGGCACTTCACAATTTGTGTAACTGCTGGGTGATAAGTGCTTAACTCTGCTTAAATATTAGGAAAATAATTAGCCCCCCCCCCTTTCCCCTGGGTATAAGAATAGTTGCACTCTGGAACTGTCAAGGCTGTCTTGAATCATCTGCACTGGAAATGTGCAAGGCTAGGCTTGAACCAAATGTACCAGGGATGACAGGTACCAAAGCTAATTCTGCCAGGAGGCCGGGAGAGGGTCAAGATGATTTGCTGTAGGTCCTTTCCCAAACAAATGATTCTGTAGCTTTAACGTAGCTTTGCCAACGAGTTAGCAAAGGCTCCTTTCTGGCTTGACCGTTGCTCCCTGCTGCACATAATTGGCACTTCTGGAAGCATGTCAGCTCCTGTCAGTCAGTTGGGATCCAGTATTTCTGGAAGTGGTGATTTAGTGCAGCAGGGAGTGGGCAGTATAACAATCCTTTGGTTGAAAGGAGGTGTTTGTAAATATACCTCCAGCAACCCAGGCACAGTTGTACCACTGTGACTAAACTCATAATATCCACCTGTAGACTTTGCCAGGTAGTTGCTGGGATGGGAATTTTCATTATTATCTCAGTTTGAATTCCATGGCTTAGTTTGCTTGCCCTGTTTTTACATGTGGTCACATTCTGCTCCATCTGATCAATGTAAATCTGGAGTAACACCATTCACTTCAGTGGAGTTACTCCTAAGACCACTGCAAGTGGGATCAGAACCTGTCCCATAGAAGGTAGAAAAGACTCTTGAAATAGGTTTCAGAGGAACAGCCGTGTTAGTCTGTATTCGCAAAAAGAAAAGGAGTACTTGTGGCACCTTAGAGACTAACCAATTTATTTGAGCATGAGCTTTCGTGAGCTACAGCTCACTTCATCAGATGTTTACCGTGGAAACTGCAGCAGACTTTATATACACACAGAGAATATGAAACAATACCTCCTCCCACCCCACAGGACAGTGGGGTGGGAGGAGGTATTGTTTCATATTCTCTGTGTGTATATAAAGTCTGCTGCAGTTTCCACGGTAAACATCTGATGAAGTGAGCTGTAGCTCACGAAAGCTCATGCTCAAATAAATTGGTTAGTCTCTAAGGTGCCACAAGTACTCCTTTTCTTTTTACTCTTGAAATAGTTTATTCAATAGGTCAAAACAAACTAGTTCCATTTCTCTTCTGCTTGTTCATTAGCAGAACTTAACTTCAGAAAAATTCAGGCTTCCTGTAAAGCTGTTCAGCTGGGGTACCCAAGCTGCAGGCTCAAGATGCTTTCTCTCACTTGCCCCAAACTCCTGTGCCATGCCAGCTATGGAGTTTGTTTCCAGAAAGGATGAAATAAGGACTGGTAAGAATAGGTATCATGCCCAGACCTTGGGTGAAAGGCTGGCCCCACTGAAGTCAGTGGAAGTTTTGCCATTAACTTCATTGGGATCAGGAATTAACCCCTGATGTGTTTGTGGAGGGCATTAGGAGAAAAGTTGATGAATGTTTCCTATTAAACAGGATGAAGGGAGAATATATGATGTGCTCCTGACAGGACTGGGGATATATGGAAGACATCCTTTTCCAACTCTAAATATCACAGCTGTGGTATCTGAATTTGTTCCCATAATGGTAAAGTTTGTTCCCTCTATCAATCAGTGGGATAGCCAGCAGTTCCTGCTTCTCTCTCAGACTTTTATTTCTTTTCACCAGTCTGCCCCTGTCTGGTCTCTAAAGTCTGGGGCCCCATGGTCCACTAGAAGTTTTCTCAAAAAAAAAAAAAAAAAAAGGAGTACTTGTGGCACCTTAGAGACTAACCAATTTATTTGAGCATGAGCTTTCGTGAGCCACAGCTCACTTCATCAGATGTGTACCGTGGAAACTGCAGCAGACTTTATATACACACAGAGAATATGAAACAATACCTCCTCCCACCCCACTGTCCTGCTGGTAATAGCTTATCTAAAGTGATCAGCAGGTGGGCCATTTCCAGCACAAATCCAGGTTTTCTCACCCTCCACCCCCCCACACAAATTCACTCTCCTGCTGGTGCTAGCCCATCCAAAGTGACAACTCTTTACATAATCAAGTCGGGCTATTTCCTGCATAGATCCAGGTTTTCTCACTTCCCCCCCACCCCCATACACACACAAACTCACTCTCCTGCTGGTAATAGCTCATCTAAACTGACCACTCTCCAAGTTTAAATCCAAGTTAAACCAAAATATCTGGGGGGGGGGGGTAAGGAAAAAACAAGAGGAAACAGGCTACCTTGCATAATGACTTAGCCACTCCCAGTCTCTATTTAAGCCTAAATTAATAGTATCCAATTTGCAAATGAATTCCAATTCAGCAGTTTCTCGCTGGAGTCTGGATTTGAAGTTTTTTTGTTTTAAGATAGCGACCTTTTCTGCAATTCATTTCCAAGGCCACTTCACTGATCCTTTTTCTTCTCTAAAGCTGCTTCCTGTTTTCTTTTGTCAGGCTTTTTAAATGATATTTACTGCAACCAATGAATTACTTTGCTCCTGGAGCAGTTGCCAAATTTTTAATACAGTTGTTTATATCTTAATTGGTCATTCACTATTTTATGAGATTTAAAAATTAAAGTCCAAGCTGTCCTGTCACAACCCAAAACCAGACTATGGTTTCCAGTTATGCAAAGCAGCACACATGAATAAAGCACATTAGAAGAGCTCTCGATTTCTAGGGAGTGAACTATGAATACACTGTTTGAAGGAGAGATTCTGTCTAGTTTGAGAAGACGCTTTATTTAGAAAGATAGTGTGGCTAAATGAAGGACTCCACTTTTAGATTAAATTAACCCATAAACCAATGGGGGACAAAACATGCCCAGCATATTACCCAAGTGGTGATATACAAATCCATCGCATACCTTTCTGGTTTAACTCAGTGAAATCACTGAACGTGCCTTTAAGTGGAGAATAAGGCCCAAGTTTTCAACCGGGATGCCTAAAGTTAGGCACCTAAGCTGCTTAAATAAGGCCTAAATAAAACTGGCCTGTCTTTTGTGGGTGCTCAGCTCCGCTGAAAATCAGTTCACTGTTTGGATGCCTAAATATGAATCTAGATGTCTGACTTTAGGTACCCCAATTTGAAAAAGGAAATGGCCTAAATGTAAACTGTGCTCTGGTGTTTGCGTGACATGTTCACACACTGTAAGACAATACCAGACACTTGGTTCCATGAACTTAGCTCAAGTTGCCAGTATTTAAAACTAATCACAACTTGACAGAGGAAGCTGTTTTTAGCAGGGAGTTATTGCTTAACAAAGAAATGGATTTGAACTGAAAATCATAAACACAAGGTAGAATATGATCTGCTGTCCCCTTTCCCTGTTTAATTCCTGCCTTGTTGTATTAGAATAAGGAGCTAACAGAGGACAAGGTATCAGCATTTTCACTACCATGCCACCAAGAGTTTTTCTGAGCAGTTGTGATGACAGGGCAGACTCCTGCAGCCTTGTCTACACAAGCATGCACACTGTTGCTACCAGCTGCATGGATGTAAGCAATAGAGGGATGCTTTCAGAGAAGACGCCCTCTGGAGACACCGCTTTAGGGGAAGTGGCAAGTGCCTGGCCTTGCTGCTGTCCACAAAGAAGCAGGTAGAAGTAACATGCTACCCTAAGAACAGGAAAGGCTCTTCTCCATCATGCCCTCCCTAGAGCTCCATTAGTGTGGATTGAGTAAATGGAGACATGAGCTTGGATTAGGATTCTACCTAGGTACGTATATGGCCTTCGCTCCCAGTGTATCTAAGTGTGTCTCACAATCATTAATGGGTTTGATCCTCACAACCCTCCTGCATGTTTCCCTTACTTAACAGATGGAACTAAGGCCCAAATTAGACTGAGTGGCTCACCAAAAGTCACACAGGGTATCTGTGGCTGAACAGTGATCAAGCCCCAGTCTCTTGAGGCCCATGCCTGTGCTTTATCTACCAGGCCATCCTTTCTGCCATAATGGGGAGAGACTGAAAGGGGAGACTGATAGTCCATTGTATACAGTAGAAAGATAAAACAGAGTGAATTTATCTAGATCTTTATATGGCCTCCTTTAATACAGAGTCTGAGCACCTCACAATCTGTAAAGTACTTGTCCTCTCACCAACCTGTGAGGCAGGGAAGCGCTGTTATTCCTACTTTATAAATGGGGACCTGAGGCTCAGTGACTTGCCCAAGGTCACACAGGAAATCTGTGCAGCAGCTGACACTTGAACCCAGCTCTCCCAAGTCCTAAGTTAATGCCCAGCCACTGGACAAAAAGAAGGGACTAGTAGGTCTTTGGTTTTGCCCCTTCTACAATATATTGGATTGTCCAAGAGGCCTCAGTCTGGCCTTCCAAATGATGACTCCTGCTGATTGTGCAACACTGGCTTGCTCCACCGTTCCCTTGTCGTCATCTTTCTCTTGCAGTCCCTTCTGTCCCCTGTTGTATCTTGACATGAGATTGAGCCCTTTGAGGTAGGGACTAGCTGTTCTTCTGTTTAATGCATGTACAGAAGTTTGCACAATGGGACCCTGATTGTGGGTCTCTAGAGCTGCCTGAGATCCAAATAATTAACACCCTTATTTAACACCTGTGTGTGCAATCAATAGAACTGACATGTGTCAGATCCATCTGTGCACATGAACCAGATTTTACCAGCCATTTTCACAAGTAGCATCTTGTCTATTGACGTTAACGGAACTCCTTGTGTATTGGTGATAACTCCAAACTGTTAAAGGGGGCAGAATCTGGCTCATTAGGTGTTAGTGCTCAAAAGGTGCCCAGAAAGACCTACACACAAACTGCAGATGCGTTTTAGAAATGGGCCAAGCCAATTAACTAGTGATGGAAAGATGCCTAAACACTGCTATGAAGAGTTCTGTGGTGGAGATATGAGCCTGTGCTCCTGCTCCATCAGTTGCTGCTCCTGCACATCCCCTTCCACCGACTTTGCTGGTCTTCAGCTCTTCAAGTCTTTTAGCCTGGGTACATTCATGTATATTGTTTCTAAAAGTTCCTGGGAGAGAATCTGGGGGGTAAAGTTTTGCTGCAAAGCATATCTTCAGACATCTGTTTGTACTTACTGCGCAAGTATTTAGCACAGAGCAGCACATACTTGTCTATAGCTCTGAGGCGAAAGTGAATTCTAAAAGGTATTAAACAGCATCTTAAATATGAACAGGATAGCCTGGAAAATCTTGTAGGCGAGGTTTGTTCTTTTTGGTTGTATATTTAAGACCCAGTCCTGTTTCCCCTGAAATCAAGAGCTGCCAATTCAGCCCTGTATCAGCGCTGAGCCCAGAGACCATGGAGGTGTAGCTTGTGCCTCTTCTACCCCGGGGACCTTGTCACAGGTTAGAGCAGTTCCTTGGGCTGCCCTAATTTGTACCCAACATGCAATGGTCCTTACCACTCAAGATTAGGTGGGGCTGAGGCATGCCTCCCACCTGTTATAGTCACTTCTGATGCCCATATACCAGAAGCTCTTATGGGGGGGACATAGCATATGCTCTTATGGGGGGGACATAGCTATGCTGGCTCTGTTCCTGTTGGGGAGGCCTCCTACTCCAGTGTGATATTCCTTGGCGGAATCTGAGGGGTGATTTCCTCATACATTTGAAATCCTATTAACTGACCATGTAGCCTAGGGGAAAGGCTAACCTGCAACACAGCCAGTAACAACTTCAAACATGTTAGGTCTAGTTTGTATTTAAAAGGTTTTCCAGGTTAGCTATGCTAGTACAGGTATGCTGGCAAGCCCTCCTAGTGTAGACATGGATTATACCAGTAAAAGTGGTTATGTGGGTATAGTTCAGATAGGTTCATTGACTGAAATGAGTTATATTGGCAAAACCACTTTTATGTTGCTATACCTGTGTCTACACCTGGGCTTTTGCAGGTATAGAAATGTCACCAAATAACACCCATCCCAACTGATGTTAATTTTGCTGCAAAAATTTCCAGTGTCAAACTGGCCTTAGCCAGAGACTTGACTTAAGTGTTGAGAGGGCTTTTCAATCACATGATGCTAACTCAATGGAGTGGACATGAATGAAAAACCACACTCTTTCCACCCATCAAGACATGGCCAAAGACAGCAGCCATCTTAAGGCAAAGGGCCCATATACAAGGAGGCTTTCAAACTAGACGCCAGTCTGCAGTTGTTTTTGATAACCTGAGTTGTTGTTCCCCAAGCCACAAAAATCAGTTTGTGAGATGTGGGAGTATTTTTTCTTAGATTCATAGCTATTTAGGTCAGAAGGGACCACTATGATCATCTAGTCTGACCTCCTGCACAACGCAGGCCACAGAATTTCACCCACCACTCCTGCAAAAAACGTCACACCTATATCTGTGCTACTGAAGTCCTCAAATCGTGGTTTAAAGACTTCAAGGAGCAGAGAATCCTCCAGCAAGTGACCCGTGCCCCATGCTACAAAGGAAGGCGAAAAACCTCCAGGGCCTTTTCCAATCTGCCCTGGAGGAAAATTCCTTCCCAACCCCAAATACGGTGATCAGCTAAACCCTGAGCATATGGGCAAGATTCATCAGCCAGATACTACAGAAAATTCTTCTCTGGGTAACTCGGATCCCACCCCATCTAATATCCCATCACAGGCCATTGGGCCTATTTACCATGAATATTTAATTACCAAAACCATGTTATCCCATCATACCATCTCCTCCATAAACTTATCGAGTTTAATCTTAAAGCCAGATATATCTTTTGCTCCCACTGCTTCCCTTGGAAGGCTATTCCAAAACTTCACTCTGATGGTTAGAAACCTTCGTCTAATTTCTAGTCTAAATTTCCTGGTGGCCAGTTTATATCCATTTGTTCTTGTGTCCACACTGGTACTGAGCTTAAATAATTCCTCTCCCTCTCCGGTATTTATCCCTCTGATATATTTATAGAGAGCAATCATACCTCAACCTTCTTTTAGTTAGGCTAAACAAGCCAAGCGTCTTGAGTCTCCTTTCATAAGACAAGTTTTCCATTCCTCGCATCATCCTAGTAGCCCTTCTCTGTACCTGTTCCAGTTTGAATTCATCCTTCTTAAACATGGGAGACCAGAACTGCACACAGCATTCCAATTGAGGTCTCACAGTGCCTTGTATAATGGTACTAAAACCTCCTTATCCCTATTGGAAATACCTCTCCTGATGCATCCCAAGACGCATTAGCTTTTTTCACAGCCATATCACATTGGCGGCTCATGATCATGGTCATCCTATGATCAACCAGTACTCCGAGGTCCTTTTCCTCCTCCGTTACTTCTAATTGATGCGTCTCCAGCTTATAACTAAAATTCTTGTTATTAATCCCTAAATGCATGACCTTACACTTCTCACTATTAAATTTCATCCTATTACTATTACTCCAGTTTACAAGGTCATCCAGATCCTCCTGTAGGATATCCCTGTCCTTCTCTAAATTGGCAATACCTCCCAGCTTTGTATCATCCGCAAACTTTATTAGCACACTCCTGCTTTTTGTGCCAAGGTCAGTACTAAAAAGATTAAATAAGATTGGTCCCAAAACCGATCCTTGAGGAACTCCACTGGTAACCTCCCTCCAGCCTGATAGTTCACCTTTCAGTAGGACCCGTTGTAGTCTCCCCTTTAACCAATTCCTTATCCACCTTTCAATTTTCCTATTGATCCCCATCTTATCCAGTTTAACTAATAATTCCCCATGTGGCACATTATCAAATGCCTTACTAAAATCTAGGTAAATTAGATCCATTGCGTTTCCTTTGTCTACAAAATCTGTTACTTTCTCAAAGAAGGAGATCAGGTTGGTTTGGCACGATCTACCTTTTGTAAAACCATGTTGCATTTTGTCCCATTTACCATTGACTTCAATGTCCTTAACTACCTTCTCCTTCAAAATTTTTTCCAAGACCTTGCATACTACAGATGTCAAACTAAAAGGCCTATAATTACCCGGATCACTTTTTTTCCCTTTCTTAAAAATATTTGTTTGAAGGCAAAGTCAGTCTGTGCTTGCTTCCTAACAGACAAGCCCAGACAACTACATGATATTCTAAAAGGAGGAGCTCACTTAAGTTTTTCAGAGTTACCTTTTGAAGAGATACAATCAATTCCATTGCTAGGAGCTCAGTAGTTAGGATTTTAAGTCTGATTTAGGTAATTTTGAACCACCAGAGAATATCCTGTGCCTTGTTCTTATCTTCAGAATTGAATTGTTTAGCTGTTACAAAAGATTAATGTAATCTGTGCATCTATGAAATTGGATTCTGAAACTTTTTACTAAGTGTAGTAATTCTAATATGTAAAATAAGACATACATTGACCTGCATTGTTACACTTATGGTGGGAGAAGGAATCCAGCAGGGGTTATCTCAATGAAGCTGTGTCCCTTTACACCAGCTGAGGATATGACCCTATAATCTGAAACCCCTGATGTTACAGAAACACAACATTTGGAGGCATGACATTTTAGAGAAGTCGTCATTCAGGAGAACTTCTTTCACTATGTCACACTGTCTGGAATGTCTCATGACTGTGAGTGCCTACCTCAGGCCAAACCGTCAAAACCAGGGCAGACATCCCTAACTGTTGTATGTTCTATAATTAGATTTCACCAACCCAGTAACACACATGGACTCCTGGCTCATTGTATTAGTCATAGATTGGAGAGCCCAAGATGACTGTCTATCTTGCCACCAAGGCAAGTTGAACGCAGTGATAAATGGTCACTTACACCAAAAATCATAAGATTCAGATTGCTTCCAGTCCCAAAAGACCAGTCACTTACCCAGATCAATTGGTACTTGGATCTTAAACTAAAGACAACACCTGTAGCCAATCCTGTAAAAAACTATCAAAGGTTTATTAACTAGGAAAAAGAAATGAGTTATTTGCAGGTTAAAGCAAGCAAAATAATACACACAAATGAGATATCTATGGTTCCTAAAGGTGACAGAGATGTAGTAATCTGTCCATTCAGGGCGGACTCAGGTTGACCCTGGGGATCTCTGCTTCAGTTTGTTTGTTTGAACTCCCACAGGGCCAGAGACACTAAAGAAATGAAAAATTTTATTTTGACCCTGTTTTATCTTTTACATTTGGCCTTTCAGTCCATGAGACAAGCTCCCTTGCATGTAGCACTTCCAAGGTGTGCCATTCACTAATCCTTTGTATTGTGATGTTCCTTAACGGCCTGTTTAATCTTGATAGGCCACCTACCTGGATGGTGGTGGTAGGGCGATTCCCATGCCTGGGCTTTGAAATTTAGAGCAAACATTTTCAAAGTTATAAAGCAAAACTTACATATTTCCTTATAGAATGGTTATAGGCATTACAAGCAAGATTAATGCCTGCAGCAACTTACAAGCATTTCATAGAATCTAAACACTAAATACATTCTTATAAGACTAATACCTATTTTGAACAAAATAACATACAGGTGAGCTGGTTTGGTTTCTAGCTATGAGTCTGTCAGTTCTTAGCCAATGCCTACAGCCTTGGCCAGCATCACACACTAGTATTTCTTTTCCTTTCTCAGTGCAGGCAGGCAGGCACTTAAATGGTCCGCAATACCTTAGTAGCTGAACACCTCCTATTACTTAAAAGATGTACATTCTCTCATTCTTCTTTGCTGTCCCCCAGGAAGCAGGACCAGGGCACATTTAGTGAATTAATGTATGTGAATGAGGGTACTATTAGGGGAAAGCCAGAGTGAGGAGGTGTGTTTTACACTTGGCTCTACATGCCAGTCTCTGTCTGTCTCTTCCTGTTTCTTGTCTTCTTACATTGAAAGCTCTTTGGGGCAGGCACCATCTTTTTGTTCTAGGATTGTACAGCACCTTACATAGTGAGGTCCTGGTGTGTGACTTGGGCTCCCAGGCACCACCATAATACAAATAACAATTAATTAATCATGCTGACCTTTTATTAGCATGATGTAACTAAATATTGCTGATCGTCTGCTGTTAAGGGCTTTAGAGGAAATAATGTAAATGTCATTCTTAATAGGCAGCCAGGTTTTGTCCTTTAAATAAAATGTCTGAACTGCCATGAAGAGAGGCGAAATCTTTCACCTCTATGTAACGCAACACCCAACAACGTTATATAAACAACACAAAACATCTGTAGGGAAGGAAAAATTCTTGAGTCTCGCCCTGGAGATTGCCGCTGAGATGCTTCTGAAGTTTAATTATGCCACTGGCATTATTCCTTACATATAACATTTTATTGTGTGCTTTTGGCAGCCAGGAGAAGGATATGTTTATCTTAGAATTAAACTGAGTTAGGAGCCAGAGTGTATTCTAGCTTTCATACCACCTGTAATGGGTTATTACAGCAGTGATCAGGGGTCCCAGATTACTAGTTTTTATTATATATTACCATTGAGCACCTGGGGCCCTAATCAAGGATCAGGGCCCCACTTTGCTGGGCCCTATATGCACAAGTAATAAGGCGGTCTCCGGCCCAGAGAGCTCTCACTGTAGACTTATGACAAGACACTAAGTGTATAAGATAGGCACACAGCTGGTGGAAGGGCAGGATAGCAGACAAATAAGCACATTTTCAGAGTGGGCAGTGACCACATGCACTGGTTTATCACTCAGTAGGAAAATGAAGATTTAAAATATCACATGGGGCAAAGGCGTATCTCAGCTTGACTGCATTTAAATGTAGTGCTGATGAAAGGAGATTACCTAGGCTGTTAGGCTAACAAAGTCCTCTCTTCAGCTACAGAACAAGTACAGCAGTAGGTCAAGTTTCTCCAGGGTGACCTCACAAACCTAATATTCAAGGGGCCACCTGCAGGAGTGGAAGGAAGTGCCATCTCTGCTCATTCCGTCTTTGGCATCTCTGCTGAGACTGCGTTCAGGGGGTGCCAACTGGATGGTGGGGTTCCTGTCCTCCAAGTATTGGACGGATGTAGCCAATGCACTTGTAGAATCCATCAGACTTTGGGTAAAATTTTCAAAAGTGCCTAAGTGAGTTAGGTTCCTAAATCTTATTTTCAAAAGAAACTTGGACTTTGGAGCCTTAAACTCATTGAAAATTCTCAGTGCCTAAATCACTTATACACACTTGAAAATTTTACTCTTATTTATGTTATGTAGATACTTATAGGCTGATCACTTTAATATCTGAACATTAACAACAATAGCTGCATAATGCTCCCGTGAGGTAGGGAAGTAGTATTCTCATTTCAGAGATGGAGAAACTGTGTTTGGCCTTAAATCACACACAGTCTGTGGCAGAGCCAGGAATAGCTCCTACACCTCCTGATTCCTGGCCCAGAAACTGAATCCTGAGATTACCCTTCCTCTTAGTTGGAAAAACAATAGCAATCATTATCAGCATAGGATAGACTGAATCCAGTGAGCTAGAGATGAAAGACTCACAGTTCATTTTCAATCCCCTGTGTCATCAAGTTCCCTGGGAGACACCACTTTTACTTCTAGTTTGGATCAAACTAGCACACTAAAAATAACAGGAAAAACCACAGCAGCACAGATAGTGGAACGGGATACCTGCCCCGTGTACAATCCTCTCCGAGGCCCTAGGTATGTAGTTGGGGAGCTAACCCATCCTGCTGCCCAAGCTACTGTGACTACACTCCTGTTTTTAGTGTGTTAGATCAATCCAAGCTAGTGTGCATGTCTACCCAAGATGGAAATTACACCTTTTGCTCTGGTGAACATGCTGCCTTTGTTGGATTAATATTGGTAGGTTCTGAGGAGGAAACTGCTGAATTAAGAGGTTTTCATTTGGCACCCATGATGTGGGAATGATGGTCCAGTGGATTGGGTGCTGGCTGTGATTCAATGGATCTGGATTCAATTCCTGATTCAGAAAGAAGTTTCATTAGTGCCCTGGGGCAAATCATTTAATCTACTCTGGGCCTTGGTTCCCTCTATGTAAAATGGGTTTTGCCCTTCCCTCCGTCACAGGGATGTTGTAAAACTAAAACTCCACTAGTGACTGTCAGGTGCTAAAATAATGTGATGAAGGCACTGTAAGTAAGTGGGTGGGAGGGGGTGGGGTTTCCATGCATGAAGGCAGTGAGAAGATGAGGGTGGAAGAAACAAAAGCAAAGAGCTTAGGAAGAGAGGATAGCTGAGCTGCAGGCAGGGTCAGAGGCATGTAAAGGTGAGGAAGTGAAGTTGAAGCTAAGACAATTAGACTAGTGAAGGGATTTGTTTAAGTGTCCAGATAATATGGCAATGAGAACCTTTATATTACGACTAATGAATAGTAAATTATTACACAAATTATGTGAAACCTTTGCACATAAATACAATTATATGAGAAGACAGATTAAAAAGTGGGCTTAATCAGATGTTTAAATATACTTTGCTCTTTTGGAAATAATGTTAAAGTGAAGAGCCTTGATATATTAAATTCTCATGTACATGTCTTCATTCCTGTGGTTTAATAATCCTAATTAGCTATGAAGGGAAGGCAAATAGTCTCCATCCCACATATCCTCCGATAATAAGAAATGAGATATTTCAAATGTTGTTAAAGACTTATAGAGCTGTATATTGCTTAAAACATCCAGAAATCTGAGCCAAGAAATACCCCTTGAGGCTGTAATCAAAAATGTGTTTTTGGCTCTGCTCTGTTAACAGAATTTTTATTTGATCAACTGTGCTATAGCAACAGAACTGCAATTTAGACTCTGGATGCTTGGTTCTAAATGGGCACCTCTCAGCATTGCTAGAAACTGCTGCACAGTGAGGCTCTGGGATAGTGAAAATGTAACCTTTGGTAACGGTTTTAAGTTAGGCATGAGAGGACAGCTTTTGAAGGATTTGGATTCTTTGTCTCGCCATTTGCTTTGAAGTTTGCATAACCTACTATTAAGAAACAGAGTGAATGTGAAGGTTGAAAAAGTGTTTCACAAATGATTTCACAAATCATTTTGTGTTGAAATCTGTAATGTTGACAAATTTGTAATGTTGACAACCAGCTCTATTGTAAATATTTGTTGCTTATCCTTATTATAAACTCCTATGTCATGGACACCTCAGAGGAAGGGCACCTTAGCAGAGATTTAATAGATTCCACTGCCAGAAGGGACTATTGCAATCCTCTAGTCTGACCTGTGTAACACAAAACTCCCCCAAAGTAATTCCTAGAGCACATCTTTTAGATAAGCATCCAATAGTGATTTAAAATTTGTCAGTGATGAAGAATCCACCACTACCTTGGGTAAGATTAATCACTGGAACAAAACTCTCACTGTTAAAAACTTAAACCTAATTTCCAGTCCAGTTTAGCTTCAAATTTTAGCCTTGGACTGTTATTCCTTTCTCTGCTAGATCGAAGAGCCCATTATTAAATATTTGTTCCCTATGGAAGTTCTTACAGACAGTAATCAACTCACTCATTAACATTCTCTTTGTTAAACTAAATAGATTGAGCTCCTTGCATCTATCACTCTAAAGCATGTTTTTTAATCCTTTAATCATTCTTGTGGATCTTCTCTGAACTTGCTCCAATTTATCAACATCCTTCTTGAATTGTGGACATCACAGCTCAATGCAGTATGTCAGCAGAAGTTATACCAGTGCAAAATATAGAAGTAAAATAACCTCTCTGCTCCTATTTAGATTCCCCTGGTTATGCATCCAAGGATTGCATTAGCCCTTTTGGCCACTTAGGGTATGTCTACACTGCAATTAGACACCCATTGCTGGCCTATGCCAGTTGACTTGGGCTCAGACTAAGGGGCTGTTTAATTGTGGTGTAGATGTTCGGGCAAGGGCTGGAACCTGAGCTCTGAGACACTCCTCCCCTCAAAGGGTCCTAGAGTTTGGGCTCCAGCCCTGGCCCAAATGTCTACACCAGAGTCAAACAGCCCTTTAGGCCGAGAACCGTGAGCCCAAGTCAGCTGGCGTGGTCCAGCTGCAGAGGTCTTATTGCAGTGTAGACCTTCCTCAGCGTTGCTCTGGGAGCATGTGTTCAGCTGATTATCCACCAAGATTCAAAATCTTTTTTTCATAGTTGCTGCTTTCCCATATAGAATCCCCCGTCCTGTAAGTACAACCTACATTCTTGTTTCTAGATGTATATATTTCTATTTAGCCATATTAGAATGTACATTATTTGTTTGTGCTCATTTTACCAAGTGATCCAGATAACTTCATTTGAGTGACCTGTTCTCTTCATTATTTACAACTTCACCAATTTTTGAGTCACTTGCGCGCTTTGTCAGTGATTTTTTTTTCCAGGTTATTGATAAAAATGTTATAGTATAGGGCCAAGAACGGATCCCAGTAGGACTCTGCTAGAAACACACCTATTCAATGATGGTTCCCTGTTTACAAATGCATTTTGAGACCCATCAGTTAGCCAGCTTTGAGTCCACCTAATATGTGCCATGGTAGTGTTATGTCTTCCTAGTTTTTTTTAATCAAAATGTCATGTGGTACCAAGTTAAATGCCTTACAACAGTCTAAATATACATCAACATTATTACCTTTTATCAACTGTGATGGGGCAAGGCCAGATGGCTATAGAAAAGTAGTGGGAGATAGATATATTAGCTCCAGGCTAAACAAATCCCTGGTACCAGGATAAGTGAAATGGCAGTTGCTCCAGGTCAATTAAGACACCTGGGGCCAATTAAGAACTTTCCAGAAGGCAGGGAGAATGCTAGGTTGATTGGGACACCTGAAGCCAATCAGGGGCTGGCTGAAACTAGTTAAAAGTCTCCCAGTTAGTCAGGTGGGTGTGCATGTCAGGAGCTGTGGGGAGGAAGTTGTGCTGTTGGAGAGACTGAGCAGTACACACCATATCAGGCATAAGAAAGGAGGCCCTGCGATAAGGGTGAAGTGGAGCCTGAGGAAGTGGGGGCTGCTGTGGGGGAAGTAGCCCAGGGAATGGTACATGTCATGTTTCTAAAAGGTCAGCTACCATAGCTGATACTATTAGGGTCCCTGGGCTGGAGCCCGGAGTAGAGGGTGGGCCTGGGCTCCCCTCCCACACCTTTGCCCCCTGATTAATCACTGAGACTGGGAGACAACAAAGACTGTGCAAGGAAGGATAACTTCTCCTCACCTCCCTTGCTAGCTAATGATGAAAATGGCTCAGTAGACTGTGACCCTTGTCTCTAGAGAGAGAAGGGTTACGTGGAGGGTCACAGTGAGCCTCTAAGGCTAGCAAAATCTGCCAGGAAATGAGGGACCCACGGAGGCAAGGACAGAGCTTTGTTACACAACCAAACTTGTAATCTCATCCAAAAAACGTATCATTAGTTTTGAATGAGAGGGTGGTAGGTATTAAAAGCTGATATGCAGAGTTGCCAGAGGAAGTCCTTTGCAGAAAACTCAGGAACTATACTACACATTCTTGAGCAGGGACTACTATTAACTATTTACATATATATGTAGCATTCTTGTGTCAGTGGCTTGGTGAATTGGGTACATGAGGTTTCCATACTTGGAAACAAGTGTGGTGTGGGCACTAATATAGCTAGTGCAGGAGTAGGATGAAGGAGATAAGATACATGGATGTAAGAAAGGCTCTATATGGCTCTGCTCTTGAAGATGAAGGCAGGAAGTTTCAAGTGAATGCAGTGTAAAAGGTTGAGCCAGTAGGAGGATGTAAGTAGATGAGTGACCTGCCAAGGAAGATTATGCTTAGTGGCTGCAGATAATTTAATCTCTTACATGGTACACAGCATTTCAGACCCCTAGATCCAAACCTCCAGTGCACAGGTGTAAGGCAGAGGAGCATTTATAGATTGTTTTGTGTGACTTTGCCACCTTTCCCCCCTCCCTCTCCCAGAGAAGCAGACTCTTCCTTGCGTAGAACATAACTAAAAGGTGAGGTAGGAATACAGTAAACTAAACACTAGGGGAATGCAGAAGTAATACTTCACAATTCTACCGTATATGTTTGAGGCACAAGTTTGAAAATTTTGGCCACAAAGTTAGGCACCTAAAATTGTATTTAGGTACATAAATAAGTGGCCTGAGTATCCTACTGGTACCAATAAAAAGTTGCTCCCCTCTAAATGCTGGCCTGTTTATAAATATCCTTGTCAAGCAGTCACCATCTAAATAGAGGTGCACATATAGCAAAGTAAGAGAGCTGGAAACATACTGATGCCTGCACAAGCTCTTTCTCAACTATTTGCCTCAGGGCTTTATGTTTGAAAGAAACAAAACAGAATGTCCTAAGATGTTAGCATATTTCTAGTCAGAAATACTGATCTTGGTTTACCAGCCAAAGTCATGTGACATGGAGCTGGGATTACAAAAGGTTATAGACTTCAGTCATTCTGCACAGGTCTGTGGACAGTATGGGCTAATGGGTCAGTAGGACAGGGCTAGACAGGGATAAGAACATAAGACTGGTGCGTCAGACCAAAGGTCCATCCAGCCCAGTATCCTAGTATCCTGTCTACCGACAGTGGCCAATGTCAGGTGCCTCAGAGGGAGTGAACCTAACAGGTAATGTTCTAGTGATCTCTCTCCTGCCATCCATCTCCACCCTCTGACAGACAGAGACTAGGGACACCATTCCTTACCCATCCTGGCTAATAGCCATTAATGGACTTAACCTCCATGGATTTATCCAGTTCTCTTTTAAACCCTATTATAGTCCTAGCCTTCCAAACCTCCTCAGGCAAGGAGTTCCACAGGTTGACTGTGCGCTGAGTGAAGAAGAACTTCCTTTTATTTGTTTTAAACCTGCTACCCATTAATTTCATTTGATGGCCCCTAGTTCTTATATTATGGGAACAAGTAAATAATTTTTCCTTATTCACAGTCTCCACACCACTCATGATTTTATATGCCTCTATCATATCCCCCCTTAGTCTCCTCTTTTCCAAGCTGAAAAGTCCTAGCCTCTTTAATCTCTCCTCATATGGGATCTGTTCCAAACCCCTAATCATTTTAGTTGCCCTTTTCTGAACCTTTTCTAATGCCAGTATATCTTTTTTGAGATGAGGGGACCAAATCTTTACACAGTATTCAAGATGTGGGCATACCATAGATTTTTATATAAGGGCAATAAGATATTCTCTATCCCTTTTTAAATGATTCTTAACATCCCATTTGCTTTTTGGACTGCCACTGCACACTGTGTGAACATCTTCAGAGAACTATCCACAATGATTCCAAGATCTTTCTCCTGCTTAGTTGTAGCTAAATTAGCCCCCATGATATTGTATGTATAGTTGGGGTTATTTTTTCCAGTGTGCATTACTTTACATCAGGGGTCAGCAACCTTTGAGAAGTGGTGTGCCGAGTCTTCATTTATTCACTCTAATTTAAGGTTTTGCATGCCAGTAGTACATTTTAACATTTTTAGAAGGTCTCTCTCTCTAAGTCTATATTATATAACTTAACTATTGTTGTATGTAAAGTAAACAAGGTTTTAAAAATGTTTAAGAAGCTTCATTTAAAATTAAATTAAAATGAAGATCTTATCAGTTTAGTGCAGTGGTTCCTAACCTGGGGTGCACACATCCCATTGGGGAGCAAGATGCCCTTTCTGGGGGTGCGAGACATGGGAGATTTTTTAGAAGGTAAATCATCAAAAACACAAATTAAGCACAGGCACATAAGTACAACTACTTTGTTTCATCAAACCTATGTATTTATTAACATTGTATATTACAGTAATCATTAAAAAATGTATAAACAAAGTTTTTAAGCTAATTGTAGTGTAATTTTTGATAAGGGGTGAGAGAACATATTTTGAGAACTCCAGACCATCAGCGGGCTGAGTGGGGCCAGGTGGAGTGTATTAAATTGCTCCCCATAGGAATGTGCTACTTACAGTGTACTTCTTACAGCTGCCAGCCCTGATGCTCTGAGCGGCATGGTAAGGGGATAGGGAACAGGGTGGTTGGATAGGAATGGGAGTCCTGGGGGGCCTGTCAGGGGTTTGGATAGGGGTTGGGGCACTCAGGGGACAGGGAGCAGGGGGGCTTGGATGGGGGAGTGGGGTTCCAGGGGGCAGATGAGGTGGGGGGTCCCGGAAGAGGGTGGTCAGGAGACAAGGAGCAGTGGGGGTTGGATGGGTGGAGGGTTCTGAGCAGGGAAGTCAGGGGGCAGGGGGTCCCAGGAGGGGTGGTCAGGGGTGGGGGTTGGATGGGTCAGGGGTTCTGAGGGGGGCAGTCAGGGGCAGGAAGAGGGCCGGCTGTTTGGGGAGGCACAGCCTTCCCTACCCTGGTGTAGTGTATTAAATTTCTCCCCGTAGGAATGTGCTACTTACGGCTGCCAGGCCTGGTGCTCTGCAAGTAGCACATTCCTACGGGGAAAAATTTGTATGGAGAGGCTCAGCCCACCACTGACCTGGGGTTCCGTCCGCCGGCTCCTGCCAGTCGAGGTCCCAGCTGCCGGCCCAACTCAGCCCGCTGCCGGCCTGGGGTTCCATTCACACAGGCCTGCAGCGGGCTGAGCGGGGGCAGTGGCTGGGACCCTGGCTGGCAGCAGCGTGCCAGTAAAACTCAGCTCGCGTGCTGCCTTTGGCATGCATGCCACAGGTTGCCGACCCCTGCTTTACATTTATCCTCTTTAAATTTCATTTGCCATTTTGTTGCCCAATCACTTAGTTTTGTGAGATCTTTTTTGAAGTTCTTCACAGTCTGCTTTGGTCTTAACTCTCTTGAGCAGTTTCGTATCGTCTGCAAACTTTGCCACCTCATTGTTTACCCCTTTCTCCAGATCATTTATGAATAAGTTGAATAGGATTGGTCCTAGGACTGACCCTTGGGGAACACCACTAGTTACCCCTCTCCATTCTGAAAATTTACCATTTATTCCTACCTTTTGTTCACTGTCTTTTAACCAGTTCTCAATCCATGAAAGGATCTTCCCTCTTATCCCATGACAACTTAATTTCCGTTAAGAGCCTTTGGTGAGGGACCTTGTCAAAGGCTGTCTGGAAATCTAAGTACACTATGTCCACTGGATCCCCCTTGTCCACATGTTTGTTTGACCCCCTCAAAGAACTCTTACTAATCTATTAGACACAATCTCCCTTTACAGAAACCATGTTGACTTTTGCGCAACAATTTATGTTCTTCTATGTGTCTGACAAATTTATTCTTTGCTTTCAACTAATTTGCCCGGTACTGATGTTAGACTTACCGGTGTGTAATTGCCAGGATCACCATAAATGATCTGGAGAAAGGGGTAAACAGTTAAATGGCAAAGTTTGCAGATGATACTAAACTGCTCAAGAGAGTTAAAACCAAAGCAGACTGTGAAGAACTTCAAAAAGATCTCACAAGACTAAGTGATTGGGCAACAAAATGGCAAATGAAATTTAATGTGGATAAACGTAAAGTAATGCACATTGGAAAAAGTAACCCCAACTACATACAATATGATGGGGGCTAATTTAGCTACAACTAATCAGGAGAAAGATCTTGGAGTCATCGTGGATAGTTCTCTGAAGACGTCCACGCAGTGTGCAGCGGCAGTCAAAAAAGCAAATGGAATATTAGGAATCATTTAAAAAAGGGATAGAGAATAAAACTGAGAATATCTTATTGCCCTTATATAAATTTATGGTACACCCACATCTTGAATACTGCGTACAGATGTGGTCCCCTCATCTCAAAAAAGATATACTGGCATTAGAAAAGGTTCAGAAAACGGCAACATGTAGGATGCCCTGGGGCAGTGACAGGCTTTCCAACCCATTGTGTAACTTGTCAGGGCAGTGAATTGCACTGACAAGTTACACAAGCTTTTAAAGCTGTACTGAATTTGATCCTTCTCTTCTAAAATAACAAGTAACAACATCATAATCCCAAGCTCAGGTCACATGGCACAAATGACAACATACAGTAGCAAATGTTAGTGGTTTTTTTTCATATGAGATGGGAGCGATGACAACTGAGTGAGTTTAGGGTGAGGCCCTTTGCTGCTTGCCAGAAGGGAAAATAACATCTTCATAAGCGTTCCTCTCGTTTTCTCTGAAGCACACTGGGACTTCTCAAACTCTATTAGAGCTGCTGCATTTCAGGACCTACAAAGCCTGAGATTACTCTGGAGCTACAACTCCTTTGGTTATAATCTTGTCAGACTTCACCAGCTGAGCTGGACTGGGGAAAATTAAGGCAAGATCATTGCCTGACACAACAGTGGGCAGCAGTGCACGACATAATTGATTGCTGCTAGCCAGCTACCTGCCGGAGCGCGTTGCACTGCCTTATGTGGCAGGAAGATTAAGATCTCAGGAGTGGAAGATGGCAAGAGTCCATCTTGGGAGTGAATGTTGGAAGGAAGAGTCTGTTTAGGTAGAAGAGCCACCAGGTGATTTTTGGCCTAGGCAGAATTTTTGGGTCCAGGGTCCAATTTAACCATAATGCATCTGTGAATATAGACTTGA
Source organism: Caretta caretta (assembly GCF_965140235.1). Classification (NCBI taxonomy): domain Eukaryota; kingdom Metazoa; phylum Chordata; order Testudines; family Cheloniidae; genus Caretta; species Caretta caretta. The sequence continues at coordinate 47,855,899 of NC_134206.1, read as the reverse complement.
GGAGTTAGTGCTTGGACGAAAGGCCTCCCACCAATACCTAGGTGCTGCAAGATGTGATATTTATGATTTGCTAGTTGACTTTCTTCCCTCTGTGAGTACTGAGCCAGTCCAACTCCGAGGTGATATAGACTGCTGGGTGCTCAGCAATTCTAGGAAAAATAGGTAATGTATTCATCCAGGTGGTCACCATTTCTTTGGTCAAAGCTTTTTCAAAGGAAAATGGCTTTTCAAAATCGTATTACCTTACCTTTTTTGTGAATGAAGAATTTTGTTTCCATTTGAATTGAAATGTTTCATTTCAATTTTTGGTTCTTCTCTCCTCACCTTCTCTCCGTTTTCCCAGTGGAAAGTCAGAAAGTTGCAGGGGGAACCAAAACCAACAAATGTGTTGTTGCTTTCAATATTTGTTATGAGAAATTCTTACTATTTTTCTAAAAGCCCTACTATGACATACTAGGGTATAATCGAGACTGATGAGCATCTGAATCCCTGCAACCTCGGCTGCCCTTTACAATGCCTTGCTGGAGCAGCTCCCACCTGGAGTATTCACAGACAGCCTTCAAACATGAAAGCTACACCCCGAGTGTCTGTATGTAACTGCAGCCTGCCAGCCACACTTGGGTGACACTCTGCCTCTGACCAGCCTTGGTTATACTGCAGGATGACCCCAAACACACCCCTAGTCTTATTCCCCCTCTCCCCCTCCCGAAATTTATGTCCTGTACTGCCCAGTTCTCTCTTGGACAATACAAGTTATATCAAGTCTGTTATTTCTTTAAAAAATAATATGCACACAACTTGTCACCCCAAATGAAGTTTTCCAGACTTCAACTTAAACACACTGAATTAATAAAACAAGTTTATTAACTACAAAGAGAGATTTTAAGTGAGTACAAGTAATGAGCCATACAAGCCGGAAATGGTTAGAAGAAAAATGAAGATAAAACGCTTACCGCTGCCTAACTTAACAAACTATGTTAAATTCCAAGCAAAGTTTTCTCACCACATGTTTTCAGCAGTCTTATGGACCAAATCCTGTAGGTCAGGACCCTTTCTCCCAGAATCCAGTGGAGGCTTCCTATGTCACTTCAGGTGCAGTGATTGTGATGGGCAGAGAGAGAGAGAGAGGGGTGCCTTGGGGTGTTTGTCCCTTCTTTTTATAGTTTCAGTCCCCCTCTTGAAAAAAATTTCCAGCTGAGCACCAGGAGATTAAAAAGTCTATGGGGAAGGATGCTCTCTATTGCTTTTTTCTCACCTGTTTGAGCTTCCTTTGTTTCCCTTCCTGCTTGATGACTGTTTACTGCTTAAGTGCAAATTAAGCAGAGCACACATTCTGTTATTTAGAACAGACCTGTTTGCCAACCTCAGTTTTGGCAGGACTGTGGGTTTTGGAACATGTGTTTATAACAACATACAGGGGAACTTATACCTTCACATACAATGCTGCCACATAAATTTTATTAGGACAATAATGACCAGCAAATTATGAGTTTTCAAATGATACCAAATAAGGCATACTTTGTACAAAGATTATTATAATAGTGTGTAGGGTGTTAATACAGGGGTATATTCCATCACTCCTACTTATTTAGTTGTCTAACTATAGATGTTCATTTTGGAAACACTTAGCTTTCATAGGAGCAGATAATAGTGGTGGTTAATGGTGTAAAAATGCCACCCCACCCCACCATTTAGTAGCCTTTATCATTGTGGTCTGAAATTAGCAAGTTACACTCAGGCCATGTCTACACAAAAAGCATATTACTGGTACAGTTATAGCAATCACAGAAATGTAGGACTGGAAAGGACCTAGACAGGCCATCTAGTTCAGGCCCCTGCACTGTGGCAGGACTAAGTATTATCTGGACCATCCCTGACAGGTATTTGGAGGTTTTGAAGAACGGTTAGATAATGACGGAGATTCTACAACCTCCCTAGGTAACTTGTTCCAGTGCTTAACTACCCTGACAGTGAGGAAGTTTTTCCTAATGTCTAACCTAAATTTCCCTTGCTGCAATTTAAGCCTGTTACTACTTGTTCTGTCCTCAGTGGTTACAAGAAAACTCCAACTAAAATAGTTATGCTGCCTGGTCTCAACACAATTATTATACCAGTATTATCTCTGGTAGCAGGGTGGTAGCCTTTGGGTCATGCAAAGTTCATGTCCCTGAGCCCCGCAGCTTGGCAGAATCGGACTGGAAAGGAGAATCTAGGTTTTCCTTTTAAAAAGAAGTGTCTTTTTTTCCTTGTGGAGAGAGCAACTTTTGCAGCAGAGGTTGAGGAGGATCCCAGGGGGCAGGACCTATAAAACACCCATACAGGCATGGGATTCTATCCCAGAACATTGAGTCTCCTGGGACAGGGTCATGACAGACCTTGTCATGTTGTGTAGGGACGTGAATGCCCTTGGTTATGACACTGTCATCCTGAATTTGGGGACTGTTGAACTGAAACCCACCATGTATACAGCTGTAGCTTGGAAAATGCAAAGAGGGCTGATCCTGGAAGGGTTCATATATTTTTCCCCTCTTGATTGCCCAGCCCATTGTTTACTCCTGATATTGGTGGTGACAGTGGATCCAGGGCAATGGGACTGGACATGAACTGAGAGAGCCCAGCTTTTAGAATTAAGGACTTCCTTGTCGTACCAAAAAGTCTCCTAGATCTGGTTTACAAAACTTGTACCTGCTCTATCACATTTGATCTAGTCGACTGTGACATGAGTACTATTCAGAGAATTTCCATTTTTCCTAGTGTCTTTGAACTCTCTTTATTTCTAGGGTGCCCATCCCTCTGGTATCTAGGCAGTACATCTTCTGTGTCTAGTTGGGTGCGTATACCTGCCAACACCATTCCTCTTCCTGTTCTTAGCTTTCCACTTCTCAGGGCTTTCTACAGCACCAGTCACCATGGAATTCACATGCTTTGACCTCTAATTTGGTCAATATGGGACCCACGTTCATTTCCCCAGCTTGTCTTCACTCTCATGTCTTTGTTTTTCAGAGCCACACGCTGTGTACACATTCACAGCTTCCAGTATTTCCCACCTGGGATGACTGGGGGCTGGGAGGAGCCTTACGGTATGTGGCCAGGGCAAAACAATTCTTTACATTCCATTTCATTTGAAAGACGGCAATTGCAAGAACCACACACAGTTCTGAATTTCTCACCCAACCTTCCGCCATCCATCGTGCCACTGTCTACTTATTGATTTTTCTTTTTATTTGAATGGAGAGTTTGCTTTAGAATTCTTGCCTGAGGCCTGGCAAAGCCTTCGAGCAACACTATTATTTCTGGTTTCTTCACAGCTACTACTTCTGCCAGGAAAATCTTGTATTTATTCTGTGAGAGCCCGGTTAGCTGAGATCTGTTATGTTTTCTGGCACTGTGTTCGGTAATATTTTATAGGATGAGACTGAAGCAGACATACACACAAACACAGAACAGCTCAAGTTTCTCTATAGAGCTCTTTCCTCTTCCCCTCTATCATAAAACAGGTGAGAGAGATGCCATATATTACATAGGGCTTACTACTATGCAGCCCTGTGATGACACTTGTGCACAAGTGGGGTCCAAATGCACTTCTTGGTTTCAGAGAGCACAAGTCTAGCTCCTGTGCTAGTGCGTACTCTGAGAGTGGATAAGGACCGTTAGATTCATGGCCCTATATGGGGTTGTGGGGTCCTGTGTGACCAATGCCTCCATGTCACCACTAGGTGCCAAGCAAAGCAGCACCTGACCAATCTCTGGATGGTTAGGCACCACAGAAAGTACCACCCAAAGAGGCCAGACCGATGGAACCCTGAGGCCATTTGATTGGTCCAAACCAACTATTTAAAGCAGGAATTTGCCCGAGGGAGCCATCTAAGTAAAAACGTAGACTCTGGCTTGCTACTGCTACAGGCCTTGTCTTTTGCCCGGTCTTGCTCCTGCCTTTGACCTTGGCCCAGAGGACACTATTGGCCTGTCTCTGCCTTGGCCATTACAATAAGATGCCATGGCAGAGCTGGCCCCACACAGTAAGAGTGCATGATGCATTGTCATTGGATGAGCTGGTGTAAGCTTTGGGTGCCCTAGAGTTCACTTAATTTCCCATCTCCAGTGCCTTACAAAAAACCAACTCCCATAGAAACTAGCTGGCCTCCGAGTTCAGCCTCTAAGGATTTTCAGCAAGGATTGCACAGGGTCAACCTCCCCACATTCAAGTCCCAAAAGGAACTAAAGAAATGAATTTAATTAAATAACTTTATAAAATCTTGTGATAAAGAAACAAATCTAATTTTTACAGCATGATATGGCTATTTCATAATCCACAGCCATTACTTTCACAGTTATTCATAAACATAAATAAAGAAGACAAATTAAAATCTGAACAGTTCAGTCCCCACAGAAATACAGTGAGAAGAAACTGAAAGTTCCCAGAAGCATAGGTTTTGTTCACCTGAGTCTTAGTTAGATCACTTTGATCACCAAATCTATACTGTCTGCTGAGTCCACAACAACAACTTCCCTCCACTGGGAATCTTCAGTTGGAATCCATGCAGACTGTTCCTCTGCTGAAATCACTGCTAGCCTGTCAGCTGACTGATTAACCAACATGCAATTAAGTGTATAGATTAAAAGAAAACCCTGCTGTAAAATGCTTCGGAGTTAGGGACAACAACCTGCTTTCGGCTCCTGGGCTCAGCTTCTCCCAACTCACACAGGGCACATGGCCTTCTGCAACGCAGCTGCCCGGACTGCTTACCTCATGGAGTCCGACTCCACCAACAGGGAACCTATTGGAGCAGACCCAAACCTACCACACCCAACTCCAGAAGCTTCTGGCTGTGGAGTGCTTAATCTGCCTAGCAACAATGACCCAGACACAACTCACTCCTACCTCCCTGCAGGGGTCTCTTAAAGAGAGATCTCCCTACTAGGCACATGGGTTACACTGGCACTTTAACGGGGTCAACCTGTGACTTAATCCGAGAGAAACTCCAGGGAGAGCAGGACTGGGAGTGAGTGCACTGTGAAAGAGTGGAAGACCAGCCAGGAAAGGATCAGTGTAGAGGCCTAGGCTGGGAATGTAGGGAAGAGGCCCTGGGAAGGAGAGAGAGGGCAGTTAGGTAATGGGGGTAGGCAGTCCACTTCTTTAGGAATCCTAGGATCCTCATAGTAGAGGGTGGGTGCGGGCTCCTGCTATGCTGCCAGCTTGTGAGGCAGCGCAGCCATCTCTACCAATGATGGAAAAGGCAAAGAGAATGATTGGGGCCCAGGAGGCTAGAAGCTGGGCCCAGGAGAAGGGCAGAGGTCTGTTGGAACAGAGGGGAAGTGAAAGGGTTGTGTCTTGCATGAAGTTATGGACAGAAGATTGGGGGGGGGGGATGCTTGTGTTTTTGTTTGGGACTTTGATTACTCTGGAAGAGGTGGACTTTCATGAGTTAGTCACCTCAGCAACTTAAAAAGCACTGGAAGATGGTGACTGACTATTGGCGAGAGGGAAACTGAGTCAAAGGCACGATTTGGACTGGGCTTTGGGAAGAATCTCTTACTTATCAAAGGGTGGCACATCACCCATGCTCCCCTTGTGCTCTTGGAGGCCTGTTTGAGGCACAATAGATCTGATCCTCCTCTCTTTTGTGTTTGTGTAACTCCACTGGTGAAATGAGAGAAGAATCAGATCAGGTGACTCCTGAAGGGCCCACTGGAGCACTCTCTACTAATTTAAAGGCACACTTGTGCTCACAGGATTTAAATTATAGTTAGTAAACACTTATATTCCAGTAGTGCGCAGAGGCCCCACAGGATTGGGGCCTTTGTCTACCAACACGCTTACAGTTGTGGGGCTTGTCTACACAGGGATGTTACATCTCATTAAGCAGTTCACTCCAAGTGCACCAATTTAACTATATCAAACTGATGTGCATCCATTTAAACCAGATTAAGGTACTGGTTAATCACTGTGCACTCACAGCTCTGACTTGTTTGAATCAACTGCTGAGCATTCGGGCAGATATCCCATGGGGCTGTGTTCTGCTGCCCAGTTCTATGGTCTGTGGCTTTTTTCAGATTTTCAGAAATTGTGGGGGTGGAGGTCAAACTAACAGTCTCCTTTGATTCCTCTTCTATCATCCATTAATTTTGCCAGTGCCATGTTCAAACTGCTATCTGGCAGCTTGGAGGACCTCTGCTGAGCTATATGATAACCGTCATTAATATGAGCAGGCTAATGCACGTGCATTGGCAGTCATGTGGGTGGATGGATTTGGATCTGTGGCTTTGTAGGGCTTTGAATCCCACAGTCATACGGCTAATGGAGGAGGAGCAGGAGGATGAAATTGAGAAGTTACTTCTGCAAAGCATTTATCTGGAGCCATAGGTGCCGACTCTATGGGTACTCTGGGACTGGAGCACCCATGGGGAAAAAACAGAGGGTGCTGAGCACCCACCATCAGCCCCCCCATCAGCTTTCCCTCAGCGCCTCCCGCCGCTGGTGGGCCCGCAGGTCAGCGCCTCCCTCTTCTTCCTCGTGCCTCCTGCCTGCTGCAATCAGCTGTTTCACGGCATGCAGGAGGCTGGGAGGGAGGGGGGAAGAGCAAGGATGCAGCATGCTTTGGGGATGGGATGGGATGAGATGGGGTGGGAAGAGGTGGGGTGGGGACTTGGGGGAAGGAGCGGGGCGAGGCCTGGGGCAGAGCCAGGGCTGGAGCACCCCCTTCTTCCCCCGGCACTTTGAAAAGTTGGTGCGTGTCTGGAGCAGCGTTACTCAGTGAAGCACCACTTCCAAAGCTTGGCCAGCTAGCCAGGATTGGTGGGACACGGTAGCAATGCAACACTGAGACAACCAGCAACAGTGGCAGAAGTTTAAAATGACAAAGTCAGCTTTCCCGGAAATCTGTGCAGAACTCACTCTGGAGCTGTAGTGTGAGAACACCAACTCAATGTGCAGGCGCATGTTGCCATCGCCACCTGGACGGTAACTGCCCGCAATGGCTACCAGGCAGTAGCTAACTGCTTTGGTGTTGGTAGATCCACTGTTGGGGCTGTTGTCCTGCAGGTTTGCAATGCTCCAAGGAAGGTGCTGCTGTGCTGTGTCCTAAAGCTTGGCAATGCACAGGAATTTGATGGCTTTGCATGGATGGGGTTCCCGAACTGTATAAGTGCTGTGGGTGAGATGCACATGCCTATTCTTCCCCTCCACACCAGGCCAAAGACTTTAACAGGAAGGACTATTTCTCCATATTGCTGCAAGGCCTGGCTCATCCCTGTGGAATGTTCACCAGTATTCATGTGTGGTGGTCTGGAAAGGTTCATGGTGCCAGGATCTTTAGAAACTCAGGCCTGTTTGGTGGAATGAGCAAGGGAACTTTTATTCCTCAGACCACTGTGAGCATTCCTCCATTCATTCTGGGAGACGCAGCTTCCTTTCTGCTTCCTGGGCTTATGAAGTCTTTCCCTGGACACTTGGTTTTAGGTGGTTAGGTCATCAGAGGCAAGTTAATAATTTGATGAGCACCTCTGCTGGCTGTCTTTACATTGGAGGATCTTACCCTCTGTTGAGCCCCCCCAGGAGTCAGAGAAAGGTCTTGTGACAAAGACAGTGGGCAAACCAGGAAGATACACAGCACAGCTATTTACCAGCATGGTGTCTCCCCAGTTGGTGCTGGAGTGGAAGGGAACCACTAAGTGTATTGACAGTCCCAAGACAGCTGCATGGCCTTGCAATGTGTGCACCAAAATAGATGTAAGCAGGGTCTGAATGAGTTCTCCTCTGACAGCTAGCTGGGAGGGCGAATGACTTCAGGAGCACATTGTATTTACATGAACTGAACACACCTACTCTGCCAAGATATCCAGCAGATAGAAGCTGTGTAGTTCAAAGTCATCAACTTTGGCTGGTATTGGGTTACAAATCACTTTAGTACTGAATGCAGGGGTAGTGACATGTTGTTATAGTTGTTGTTGTCTTTATTGTATGAATAGAACTGTGCTTAACCTGTCCCAAATGAGGGGGATCACCCTCAGCTGAAAGGACCTTGTTAACCCAGGGGCTTGAATGTCACACCCCTGTGAAAGTAAGAGGGGTGGGGACAGGTGTCCCAGCCAGGAGATGTGGACTCTTCCTATAGGTCCCCAGTCTGGTTTAGCCTGTTCCTCCCCACTGTTCAAAGATAGAGCTAAATAGGCTCCATTAGGAGCCTTTATTATTTTAAATGCTTAAATGAGTGCTGAAATCACTTGTGGTGGGATAGCGTTTCTGCCCAGCCTACCAAAAGCTGAAAATCACTAAAAGCTGATAATCGCTATGCGACTGACCTGCAGAGGTCACAGCAGAGAGGCAGGTGGCAGCAGAAGGTAACTGACAGTTGCTTGGCGGGAGTGGAATGAGTGGCTGGCGGGGCAGCCAACTGAGGGGAACCATGGCTGGCGAGGTGGGCAGCCAGAGCAAGTGCTCAGATGGCAGAGCAAGCAAGGTGGCTTCTTCCCCGGGTGGGAGGTGAACTCACACAGATGCACCTCTGAACCCTGGGTCCTCAGGGACACAGGACAACCACTGTGAGTGGGGTATGGTGAGGGTGCAGAGAGGGCCACAGAAAAGGAACTTTTGGTTGTAAAACTCAAGAACATGAGGCAGAAGACACTGCCCCATGCACTCTGGGGTGGGTGACCTACTCAAAGTTTTATGATTAAGAATCCCACTTACGGCATTTCCCTAATTAATGTCGGGTGACTTCCCTCCTTTCATTAAAAGTTTCTTTTCTACACTCCGACTCTGTGCTTGCAAGTGGGGAAGTATTGCCTCTCAGAGGTACCCCAGGGGTCGTGTGCAATTTTCCAAGGTTACAGGCTGGGGGTTCGAGCTGGTTCTGTGTTGTATTGTTGAAAAGGAACCCCTAGATATTGAACCTGGCCCTGGTTCCTGCTGACTCCAGCAGGCAGAAAGGTTACACAGTGCACCAACTTTGCCTTATGTTCTCTTCTGATACCCACAAAGGAGCATAAAGCACACTGCAAAATTAATAGAATTTTGCTGTTCAGATGTCAATGAATGCCTTATAGCACTGTAAAATCTTTGTGCCTTTTGAAATATCTCAGTAGCCTGATTTGGGCTATTTATTTGACAAAAGTCTCACCTCAGCTAAAAGCTGAGTGCAGTAATGTAGCTGTGAGCTAAAGTACTTTTTTCTATTGCTTTTTCTCTTTCTACATCTGCCTCTTCAATAAACATGCCTGCAGTGTGTTTGACTTCTTTTTAACTAGGGAGTGTGGCCATCTTGAGTAAGAGAGGAGTGTGGCTGTGGTGGATGGAGAAGGAGGGAGGAAGCAGCTTGGGAAGGGAGGGTATGGAGTCAGCAAACAAGACTGGTGGTTGTGGGATTTGATACTGCAGGGAAACTAACCTTTATATATAGTTTTGAATCTCTGGCACAGGTGCCATTTTGAGCATGCTATGCGGGGGTGGAAAGTTAAAAGGTGAGCAGCTAGAATGAGGCTCCTACCTTCACCCAATATGGCGGTGGACAACCATGACCCAGAAAAAGTAGTGTAAATTCTCCTTGCAGTAGTATTGTAATATAGCTTTTAATACTTACTGGTAGAACTCTCCTCCACAGCATTTTCAAGCTGACTGTCCACATGAGATTCTTATGTCGTGTTCAGATCTGCCATGTCATCCACAAAAATCTCCTGGTCAGACCTCCCGTTATAGGGTCCAGGGAGTTTTCAGTGCGTTCTTGGGTGCTTGCCACGTTGTCTGGTGTGCTTTGTGGATAACTGTCCCCTGTATTGTTGTTGGGTGCGGTGGTGGCATCACTCTCAAAAATACAGTTCAGTTTCTGATAGTATGGGCAGGTAGTGGAGAGCATTAGCGGAGGTATGTGACTCTGGGTGTGTGAACTCGTTAGCTGGTATCAAAAAGGGACATTCCTGGCTTCCTACTTGCATTTAAGCGAAGAGATGACGACATCTGGTCAAGATGATCCTGGAGTGATGAAGGGTACACAGACAGGCTGATTCAGGTGTGAAGCAATGCATTGTGGAATAGTACTGGGAGGACTATCAAAAGCAGATTAGTTAGGTATGTATCCACGCAAACCTTGAAGCAAACTCTCTGTGAAGTGGAATTACTTCTGTTCAAAAGAGCATTACTTGCTGCCACTAGAGCTGAATGAATCATTGATTTTTTTTGGTTCAGTAGCCAAACTGAAAATTCAGTTTGTTTAGAACGGAAACTTTTTTTTTCTTGATGAAATGAGAACCCAAAAATATTTTGTTCACTTTGAACAGACATTCCCAAGTAGTTTGCTCAAATTGGCATTTTGTTTTGGAGAGTAGATTCAGAATGAATCATTTAGACATTTCCAGAAGTTTTGGTTTTAGTTTTTTCAGACAAAACTAGTTACAGAATTTGATCTGAATTTGTGAATAGTTTCAGTGCCCCCCAAAATACATTTTTCAGTGACTTCAGTATTTGCTGGATATAACAGGGTGGTTGCCCAGTGGGCTGGAGAGCCAGGGCTTAAGCCAACCAGTTTGCAGAGTGAGCCCCACCTGAGGGGAAATCAGGCTATTTCCCATGAAAAGCCAGGCTTAAGTGGTGGTGAAACGCAGCTGGAGAGAGAGCCAGGTAGAAATATCAAGCAGGGAAGACACTAGGAAAAACTCTAGCAGGAAGCAGGAAGACCTGAGGAAGACCCTGATCAAACAGGAAGGAGGCTGGGAGATCCAGAGGGGAAGTTAAAAGGCTAGGTAGGATGTGGCCCAGGGTAAACTGCACTATGGGTAAAGGGCCCTGGGACAGAACCCAGGGTAGAAGGTGGGACTGGGTTCCCCTGCTGGCCCCAAAGAGGTGGCATATAAGTCTTCCCCAATGCTTGTCGGGCCCAGCAAGGGGACAGCAGGCTGAACTGAGGATTGACTGAGGAAGAGCCAGAGGATGGAAGGATTTGTTTTGTGTTATACATTTTGGGGATTTTTAGTTTGGAACTGTGGCCTGGAAAGGGGTGGACTAAAAATTGTGATCTGGCCTGAGGAGGAATCACTGGATGAGTTACCAGGCAAAGAAACCGCCACACTGCTAGAGCTACCATTGACAGAGGGCACTAGCCCCATCAGAGAGCTGCAGCACCATGCCTGGCCACAAGGGTGACACAGAGTGATGAGTGGACTGTACAAAAAAAAATTGCCCAGCAATAGCTGTGACCCACCATGCCAAATAATGCTCTTTTTAAAAAAAAGTTGTGTGTGAACGCAAGGCCCTTCCAAGTGAACAAAGTACAGTAGAACCTCAGAGTTAACAACACCTCAGGAATGGAGATTGTTCGTAACTCTGAACAAAACGTTAAGGTTTTTCTTTCAAAAGTTTACAACTGAACATAGACTTAATTCAGCTTTGAAACTTTACTATGCAGAAGAAAAAGGATGCTTTTAACTATCTTAATTTAAATGAAACAAGCACAAAAACAGTTTCCTTACCTTTTCATATATATATTTTTTAAACTTTCCCTTTGGTTTTTTAGTAGTTTAATTTTAACACAATCCTGTACTGTATTTGTGTGTGTCTGCTGCCGCCTGATTGTGTACTTCCAGTTCCAAATGAGGTGTTTAATTGACCAGTCAGTTTGTAACTCTGGTGTTCTTAACTCTGAGGTTCTACTGTAAAGTGAATTCAATGTAACATCCCCCAAAGGAGAAGCCCAAGGAAGACCAATGGTATGCAAAAGGAGGGAGAGAAGATAGAGAAGGGGGTCATCCTGTCAGAATTAATCCACTTCTGGCTTTGCAAAGAAAATATCTTTGCCAATTTATTTCCCATTAAAATTAGTCTCTTCCCAACCGGGATGCGTCCCTAGAGAGGGTTTTGAAAAGTTGGCAATGTCAACCTTTAAAATAGTAATTGAGATTTATTTATTCATAAACATTCAGATTCCTGTCGCTTTTCTGAACCTTTTCCTAAGGGCATCCCCGTGCTTTATTTCATAGAGTTACAGTTGCTTTCCTGCCTACCCTGCGGGGACGTTTACTGTATGATCTCTCCATTTAAGTCCCGTTTTCCTTTCGTGATTAACCAGAGCACAGAAAAAAACAACCCAACCAAGCAAGACAAATTTCACACTTTAAAGCATTTATATTTGTTTGAACAAAAGAAAAAAATTTAATCTCACACACACTTTTCCCCCCTATATTATTTCCTTGTGTGTTTTTTTTTTTTATACAAGATTTGTATGGGGTATAAAATTACATGACGGAAGCTCAGATGCAGGACTTCTAGGGCTTGATTCTGTGAGGTGCTGAGCCCCTTGCAGAGGGGACTGGCCCTCTACAGCCCATGGGTAATGTTTAATTTTTCTTTTAAGAGATGCAGTTTAGAGGAATGGCTTGAGTCAGAAAAGTGTAGGGCAGAATTTGTGAAAACGTAACATAAGATGTTAAATTTAAAAATTTGCTACTGATTTGGGTGCTCATTTAGAGATATCTAAGATGTCTCTTTTTCTATCTTTTAGTTACTTATGTGGCCCCCTCTCATGGTAGTATCTACGCACCCCACAACCTTACTGTAGTGATTCTCACAACACTTCTGTGAGGTAGGGAGGGAGGAACTATTATCTCCATTTGACAGATGAGGAAATGAGGTCCAGAGAGGATCAAGTGACTTGCCTGAAGGCACACAGGAAGTCTGTGGGAGAACAGGGAATCGAACCTAAATATATTGAGTCCCAGGCATAATGTACTAAACTGTGCACCCAAAGCCAGTGCAGTGCGACTTTCAACAAAGGTCAAGGTCCATAAAATAAGACCTCTTTTGCCAGTGGACCTGCAGCCTGCATGAATAGATACTCTCTCATGTGCATTCACTGAACAATCTGACAGAGCAGCCCCAAGTGACTGTTCAGACTTCAGAAACCACCAGTGCTTTTATCGATCTAAACAACAGCTGGGGAAGGCATGGATCCTGAGGTCCTGTGCTGATGGGTCACTTTAAGGGTATATCTACGCTGGAGCTGGAGGCGTAATTTCCAGCTGGGGTGGATGCTACATCTGAGTGAGCGAGCACGCTGAAAATATCAGTTTCAGGGCAGCTGCACAGGTGGTGGGACCCCATCTGAAACCCCAGGTACATACTTAAAGTGGCTAGTTCTTCCTGCTGCCCGTGCAGCCCTGGCTAAGCTGCTATTTTTAGCACGCAGGCTCAATCAAAACTAGAATATGTCCATCTACCTGAGCTGGAAACCACCAGCTCCAGTGCAGACATCCCCTAAGGCTCGGTCTTTCCTGGGTAACTGTTTAGAGCAAGATTGTCACATCTGTTCCCACCATATCCCAATTTTTATCTGGAATAGTTTACTTCACAACATGCTCTTCCCTACCCTCTTCTCTCTCAAATCCCACCCCAAGCCTCCCTTCTCCCCTGGGGCCTGCCAGTGGCCTAACCCTTAGAGATGGAATGGTTCACAAAGTATGAACCCAAACCGAAATCCAAAGCCAGTTGTGCTTTGAACACTTTAATTGTTGCCTACATGTGCCCTCTTAAAATGGAAACTCTTTGGGCCCGGCCCATGCATTGCATGACAGTGAGCAAATAATTAATAGGTTGGGAGTTTGAATACACAGTGTCAGCAGCTGGACTTAGTGCATCAGTATCCAAGAATGACACATTCTTCAATGCAAGTAAAACCTGGTCTCTCCTCCCTGCTGTTTCTAGGAAAGGAGAAACCCTGGTTCCCCCCACCGCCGCCACCAGTGTCTAGGAAGAACAGTGTGTTGGAGGAGAATGGGGGAGGGTGGGGTCGGATGGGGTCCTCTTGCTCCTTGAGCTTTGCATCCAATCTTAAGAGGACATGATTTGGGGCGGGGGGGGGGGGGGAGGAGGAGGGGATTTTTGGCTTTATGGGCTCCTGGCTGAGCTCCAGAATGAAGTTTCAGCCTGGGAGTTTCCTTAGGGCTATGCAGCAGCTTCCGAGTTTCTTGCCTGTCAGTTAGCTGTAGGAGTCCTGATTCGTTCCGTTGAGACTGAGTTTGGTTGCATAGTGAGTATGCCAGTTGGGCTGCATGGGGATTTTGGCTCTGGGCATGGGACCAGGGAAGGGTTGACTATGTAATGCTAAAATTAGCAGCTGTTGAGGAGTAAGCACTTTCCTTGGAGAGGGAATAACCTTCATCCTAATGAACTTCTGAAAGAAACTGGGCCTATGTCCTTCATGCCTGGCACTCAGGGGCCCTTAGCATCCCTACTGACAGAGATTACCAACACCATGGGCCAGATCATTGGCCCCTGCATCTGGAAAGCCAGGGTATCAGGCCAGCTGCAGATTTCCTCTGATATAGAGGAATCTCTGCGTAGCATAAAGCTAGTGTAACTGCTCTACACCACCCCCTCTATAGATACCTTAGTGTAGGAACCATCTTGGGTGTTCCCCCCACATTCCTCAGTTGGTGTAACAATCCCTTAAAGGCCATTACTCACAGTGTAATTCAGAGAAACCCTGAGGCTCCTCTAAATCGCATTGATGGATGGCTCCAGGATTAGGGAAGTGCACTGAGCAGACTTCTGCAGAATCTGGGGCTCTGGCTCCAGCTTTAAAGAGGGAAACCTACCATGCCCCCTGAAGGAAGCCATAGCCCAGCCAATTTTACCTCTGTGGTCTCGGCAGACCTCATAAACTACCTCCCTGTCTCAAGCCTCCAATTTTTGAACAAGTTACTTGAGAAGCTAGTGAAGAACCATGTCAAAGCACACATATCAACTGCCCTTCTCCCAGCTGGGGTTCAGGCCAGGTCATGGTATAGAGTTTAACACTGGTGGTGCATGCGAAGGACATTGATCCTAGTCCTCGTAGGCCTGTTGCAGCATTTGATACAACTTACCATGGCATACTACTGTCTCCCTGCAAAGGTTCAGCAGGGGTTGCTGGGAAAGCTCTGTAATGGCTACACTGAATGTGCCTCTGGACAAATCCACCTGCCATAACCCTACACTGACTGGAAGTGTTCAGACTCTGCTGGCTACCTAGCTCTAAGCCTGAAGTAGTGACTGTGGGACAGCTCTGATACTGCTGCATCCTGGGAGAGGTGATCTCATGGAAGTCTCCAGGGCTAAGCCCAGATACTGGGGGGAAAGTTTAGCCCCAGCTGCAGAATTCAGATTTGGCTATTCTATTCACCTTCTACATGCTGAGGGTGTCTTGGAGGCCAGACCACAGAGTGCACAGTGCTCCAGCCAATCCTCCATGGGTGGAGCAATCCCTATGGGTAGGGCCCTACCAAATTCACAGCTGTGAAAAATGTGTCATGGACCATAATATCTGGTCTCCCACTGTGAAATCTGGTCTTTTGTGTTTTTTTACCCTATACTATACAGATTTCACAGTGGGAGACCAGCATTTCTCAAATTGGGGGTCCTGACCCAAAAGGGAGTTGCGGGGGGTCGGGCGGTCACAAGCTTATTTTAAGGGGTCATAGTATTGCCACCCTTACTTCTGCACTGCCTTCAGAGCTGGTCGGCCAGAGAGTGGCAACTGTTGGCCGGGCGTCCAGCTCCGAAGGCAGCGCCCTGCCAGCAGCAGTGCAGAAGTAAGGGCGGCAATACCAGACCATGCCCTCCTTACTTCTGCGCTGCTGCCTTCAGAGCTGAGCAACCGGCGAGCAGTGGCTGCTCGCTGAGGGCCCAGCTCTGCAGGCAGCAGTACAGAAGTAAGGGTGGCAACGCCATACCAGGCCTTCCTTACTTCTGCGCTGCTGCTGGCAGTGGCTCTGCCTTCAAAGCTGGGCTCCTGGCCAGCAGCTGCCGCTCTCCAGCTTCTCAGCACTGAAGACAGCGCCACCACCAGCAACCGTGCAAAAGTAAGGGCAGCAGTAACACCTCCCTCCTACAATCATCTTGTGACCCCCGCCCCCTACAACTCCTTTTTGGGTCAGGACAATTACAATTAAAATGGTCTTACAATTACATCACCAGGAAATTACAGATTTAAATAGCTGAAATCATGAAATTTACAATTTTTAAAATCCTATGACCGTGAAATTGACCAAAATAGACTGTGAATTTGGTAGGGCCCTACCTATAAGACCAGGGACCACTCCACCTGGCACAATTTGGAGCAGTCTTTAGGCTGCTGTAAATTATGCCAGGAGCTGGTTCAGCCCCAGGTTTGTGGGATCAGAAAATTATTGTAGATCACAAAAAAAGTTGCCACTAAGGATTCAATCACGCAATTTTAGTCATACTATATTCTACTAATGTGGCAATAAACAAAATCATTACACATAAAAATTGCTTTAAACATGAGGCACAATAAAACATTCAGAGCCATATTTTCAAAAGTGTGTGCAAAAAATATATATGCCTGTTTATGCAGACCCAGTTTAGAAGCACAAATACCTCAATGATACGTGTATAGTGGGGGTGAGCAAATGTGCACCTACCCACACTTTTGAAGATTTGGCCTTACAAAACAAGTAATACTCTAACATTAATTAAAATAGAAACATGTTTTGAGCTTACACGTTTTGAGCAGAGAAACTCACCTTCACAGATGGCCTCAGTGAAACTATTCCACCCTTCAGGAGCAAATGAGAAACAGCATGTGAAGTGGACGTGCCAAGTGACAAGGAGAGAGGAAAAAGGAAACATATGGAGGGAGCATGAATATGATTTTACAAGAGGGAACATTTGCTCAGAGCAAGTTTTGTGAGTTCAGAAAGGTAACGTTTTTGAAAAAAACATAAATAATTAACAAATTTGAAGGGAGACTTGCTGGGTCAGAGGACAGGTGCCTGGAGCTGTGAAACTGCAAAGTGCGCAGGACTTTGGTTATAATGGTCTAGCCAAGGCATATGTAAAAGCATATTTTGGTCACTGATACAATCAAAGGTGTACACGATTTGGAAATGTCAGCCCAGTGAATCCTATATGACTTTGCAATAAAACAGCAGGAAATGATAAACCAGGTTCAAAAAGGTCTTGAGAATTCCACATAATTGAAATAAAGAGTGAGCAAGAGGAATTGGCACCAAGAAATGGGATTCAGATGTGAAAAGCTGATTGGCTGAACCAAGCAACTACATTTAACTTTTATCCTTGTTTAACTTCAAAAACTTTGGATTCAATCAGCTAGAGAGCTTCTGAAGACTGTGAAACGCAAATGGCCCATTTTACAGCAGAGGATACTGGGGAAATAGAGGTCAGCCTGGAGCATCGGGATATAAATGATGAATTGAGATTCTGTTGTCCGTAGTCCCATTCGAGTGCTGTAACTCTCCTGCTGTTAGGACAGAATTACCATAACAGCAACAGGTCCAGTAGCAGAGCCACATGAAGCTCCTGCTTTTTCCATCCCTCTCCATCTGCCAGTGGGATAGATATGCCTGCTTTCTCCATAGGTCTGTGGAGTGATCTGAATATCAGCATCCCTCTGTCCCCTCATTCTCACGATGTTCTGGGGAACACTCACCCAGCTCCCCAGTCACTCTAATTATCAAGGGGAAACAGGGAACATCCCTGCCACTAAATCTAAAATTAACGTCCTAGAAAAATGTCGTATTTTATACATATGTCAAAGTGACAGGGCAAGAGACAAGAGCCCTTATTGGTGCTGACTCCAGGGGTGCTCAGCACCCACCAGCCACAGCTATTCATTGGCTCTGCTGATCAGCTGTTGGGTGGCTTGGGGGAGGGCAGAGAGCAGCGGGTGAGCGGGGGGCCTTGGGGAAGGGGCAGAGTGGGGTGAGAAAAGGTGGAGTGAAGGGGGGGCTTTGGGGGAAGGGGTGGAGTCAGGGTGGGGCCTCTGGGCAGAGCAGGGGTGGAGTAAAAGTCCTTTTTCCTGGGGAAAAGTAAAAGTCAGCGCCTATGACAGCACGAACATACAACAGACATAGAGTAAAACTACAGAGACGTCTAAAGAACCTCTAGGAATCCACATTTGAAATGATACTTGGAAGCAATGTACATGTTCATGTATTTCATAGATCTAGCTGTCTTTCTTACAGATTGGCCTGAGCTGCAAAATTCAGAGTCACACCTGAATTTTCTCAAAGGTTGGAGAATCTTCAGATCTGCGACTTTGGTTCTGGCAAATCTCATATCCGCTACATATCAATAACACACATTCATACTCTCTCTCTCACACACACTCTCACTTATTTCATTTTATTATTATTCCTTAACAACCTTTCAAGGAAATATCATAGGCTGGCAGTGTTTGCCAGAAAACCACACCCTATTAATGGATGATGATACTGCTAATGATAAGAGTGCTTTGCAGGCTTTCAGTTGCAGGTGGCTCCTTGTCCTATTAGGATGTAAGGCCAGGTCTATACTACAGACCTATGTCTGTATAAATACATTGCTCAGGGGTGGGAAATATCATCATAACTTAGGCCTGGTCTATACTAGGAAATTAGGTTGTCATAACTATGGCATTCAGGGGTGTGAAAAATCCCCACACCCCTGAGCAATGCAGTTAAACCCAACTAGCCTCTGGTATAGACAGCACTAGGTCAATGGGAGAATTCCACCTCTCAAGGAGGTTGATTGCCTATGCTGACACCATGCATGTAGGTAGCTTCTTCACTGAAGCCCTGCAGCAGTGCTGCTGTAGCGATTTGTGTGTAGACAAGCCCTTTGAACTTTCGTCACAGATTTTGGCTGATACAGCTTCCTGCCCATCTTTAACGCAACATCTCAGCACCAGGGAAATTCCAATGCCAGATTCATGAGACACATCTGTGGCAGATATTGCAACCCCATGCAGTATCTTTGGGGACCTGTGTATTAGAATGATGGATTGTTTGTGTGTGATTGTGTTCTGCTCCATGGAAGGATCACAATGGCTTCTTCAGGAACTCAGAACAGTAGATGATTAAGGTGACTCACTGAGACTAAACAACTGCAGAGGTACCATCCCCTGGAGAGATTTACATATACAATAGACCATGCTGGGTTCTCCAGAGATCAGGGCTTTTGGTATAAAAGGATGAACTGGGATGGACACAGAGTCTTCTTTCTAATCCAGCAAAAGGACGGGACCTCCAGTCCTAGGGGGCCCCCATCCTTGAGGAAGGGTTGGAAAGACTTTGGCCTGGTAGGGCCCCATAAAACTGATGGGTGACACATTTAGGCAAACTGGCTTGCTAGGGCTATCACAGTGGATGGCAGGGACCTGTGCAGCATTAACATCCCCAGTCCGAGCAAGGGTGGGACAACTGTCCTCGCCCCGAGACAAGTGACAGATGGAGACCTGAGACATGACTGGGCACACCGGGAGTGGACCACATGGGTGGGATGCAGCTGGAGTTACTCTGAAACTGTGCCAACATATATGTTGTTTTGTTCAATACATATATTTTGTTCAATATCTTCATAAATGATCTGGAGGATGGTGTGGATTGCACTCTCAGCAAATTTGCGGATGATACTAAACTAGGAGGAGTGGTAGATACGCTGGAGGGCAGGGATAGGATACAGAGGGATCTAGACAAATTGGAGGATTGGGCCAAAAGGAATCTGATGAGGTTCAATAAGCATAAGTGCAGGGTCCTGCACTTAGAACGGAAGAACCCAATTCACAGCTACAGACTAGGGACCGAATGGCTAGGCAGCAGTTCTGCGGAAAAGGACCTAGGGGTGACAGTGGACGAGAAGCTGGATATGAGTCAGCAGTGTGCCCTTATTGCCAAGAAGGCCAATGGCATTTTGGGATGTATAAGTAGGGGCATAGCGAGCAGATCGAGGGACGTGATCGTTCCCCTCTATTCGACATTGGTGAGGCCTCATCTGGAGTACTGTGTCCAGTTTTGGGCCCCACACTACAAGAAGGATGTGGATAAATTGGAGAGAGTCCAGCGAAGGGCAACAAAAATGATTAGGGGTCTGGAACACATGACTTATGAGGAGAGGCTGAGGGAACTGGGATTGTTTAGTCTGCAGAAGAGAAGAATGAGGGGGGATTTGATAGCTGCTTTCAACTACCTGAGAGGTGGTTCCAGAGAGGATGGTTCTAGACTATTCTCAGTGGTAGAAGAGGACAGGACAAGGAGTAATGGTCTCAAGTTGCAGTGGGGGAGGTTTAGGTTGGATATTAGGAAAAACTTTTTCACTAAGAGGGTGGTGAAACACTGGAATGCGTTACCTAGGGAGGTGGTAGAATCTCCTTCCTTAGAAGTTTTTAAGGTCAGGCTTGACAAAGTCCTGGCTGGGATGATTTAATTGGGGATTGGTCCTGCTTTGAGCAGGGGGTTGGACTAGATGACCTCCTGAGGTCCCTTCCAACCCTGATATTCTATGATATCTATCATTTGTTCATATTGCACCAATCACCATGGTAGTAGGTACTTCATATGGGACTCAATGGAGTTGCAGCCATTGCTGATGATCTCCTTGTCTCTGACTATTCAAAGGAAAAACATGATGCAAATGTTCTTACTGTCCTCCAGAAGTCACATGATAAAACAGGTATGTTTGAAACCAGAGAATGGCATCATTTGAAAGTCACTTCACTTCACTGCATCTGTTTCCCTGTCAGTGTTGTCTACTTAGATTAGAAATTCTTTGGGGCAGGGATTGTCTCTTACCATATATGTACACAATGGCTAGCATAATGGGGCTCTGATCTCAGCTGGGACCTCTGGGTGCTACTATAATACAAATAATAAGTCCAGAGGGAAGATATTTTGCACAATGCCTTGCTGTAGATGGGCTCATCTAAAGTCACTCAGGTGAAGAACATGGAACTACCCCATAAACTGTTGCTAAATACAATCCTTGGCATGTTTACCTCCCTGTCCAAGTTTGCGCCAAACTTGTTTAAAATCAATGGGCCACTGGAGCAGTTGCAGAAGCAAGCCAACGAATTAATCTGGGATAATCACCATGATACTACACTCCAGAATACAAAGGAACTGCATGTATTACATGCCTTCTTTGACTCGAATAAATAGTTGAGGTTAATAACCAATGCAGTTAAGAAGGGACTTGGTGATGTACTGCTCCAGGAAGGCAGGTCATGATATTACACATCAGTCACTCACTCACACCCACCGAGGAACATTATGCACAAATAAAAAGGAACTGTATGCACCTGTATTTAGCAGCAAGCATCTTCCTCTGTATATGTATGGTCGCTAAATTTGGACATAAACCGCTTGAATCAATTCTGAAGCAACCATTCTGCAACATCATGCAGATTATGCAGTACATGATTTTCCCATTGCAGAGACAAGACACTCCATTGCAAGGTTGTTTTATATGACACTGAACTTTTGTGTTTAACTAAAATTGTATTCTAGAGATGGTTTGAGTGTGTGATGATTTAAAATGGACTCATTTTGAAATAGGCCAACATAATGGTACATAATCTGGAATGCGCAAATATTTCAGGCAAAGAGTTTCACTGTATTAGAGATGAAGCATAGCAAACTTTGGAAAAGGCCAAATATAAATCAAGAACTGAAGCTCCTGAAAATGTAATTATTCTGCGAAAAATAAGATAAAAGAAGGCTTTTTTCATATCAGCAATAATAATCACAGCTGTAAATTCTAGGTTTTCTAGAATAAGGCCCTGAAAGTCCGTGTCTTTGGGATAAAAAGTAGTCAGGAATCATTCTTGAAAAACTTTGTTTCTGGTCTGTCAGTCTAGTGCAGACATAACTGCCACTGGAATTACTGAGAGATTTCCAACAGTTACAGGACTGGGCATTTATACAGAAGCAAAGAAGTACCAAAGGTGGTTTTTTTCCAGTTAATCAAGATGAAATATAGAAAGAGAAAAATGAGCAATATTTTTACAAGGTTTCACTGTGACCTGTTAGACTTTTGTGCACAATCAGTGTTTGCTATAGTCTGGGTTTTATTTCCTTTATTCTGTTTCCTTTCATTTCTCTCTGGCTCTCTAGTCTGTTCTGGATTGCTTTTCTTCAACTCACAACTGTACATATAAGATCTTTTCTCAAATGCTATACCATTTTCCTTCTTTTGTATTCTGTATGTTGCACATTACTTGGCTTTCTGCAGCCCCTCATTTCTCAATGTTAACAAAAACAGGAACTAAAAGCAAACCAGCACTATAATTCAAAATTCATGCCGTTGCTTTTAAAAAGAATCACGGTTAAAACATTCTGATTCTTGACAACTTTTAGTTAGCACAGTTGTTCTGTCTTTGTGGTTTGCAGGTCACTTCATAGAAAAAGACTGAGGAGGAGAACCATTTTGATTTTGTAGAATTTGAGTTCCACTCCTGCAAGATTTGTAACACTAACCTACACTTCTCTTGTTCTAAGCATTTCACGTTGAAAAGTGAAACCCTCTGAACAAAGTGCACATTGCTGCATAATTGACCTCTTTTCTCCTATCTTAGAAGGCTTGTAGTAGGATTTCTTGCTCTGAGCAGATTAGATAGCATGTTCAGGGAAAACCACAGAGCATGCTGCACGTTGCTCAAATGTTCTTGTTATTCTGAGGCCTGAAGAAACAAGGAAGGAAGCTTGAGGCTGGTGGTTTGGCAGGTGTGAAGCCTTTTTACAGGGACATCTGTTTTTAGTGGTAACTCTGGGGCCATGTCTGAGTGGAAGAACCCAAACCCGCTCCTTCCCTGTGGTACACAGAAAGAGGTCTGGGTTCCTGAAGAAGTGATGTGTCTGTGCTGTCAGCTCCCTCAAGCTGCACTTTGAGCCTCTGCACTGTCATATTTGTACAGGAGGGTTTCAAAGTGAGAGAATTCCTTCCTCTAAACCAACAACTGTTTACTGCAGCTGTTCAGCTGTTGCATCAGCCAGAGGTTTCTGCTGCTGTGTTGGCAGCCACAAAATGGATGAGAGAGGATACAAAATGGGTGAAAGATGACAACCCACTCAGCTCTATATAAAGACCTTTACCTGGATGGTACCTGCTGCACCACATGAAAATTAACTTTTCTAAACCTACGAGATTATCTCTAGTGGTTTGAGGACACTGTTGAGGAGCCATGCACTTCATAGCATCAGTGGGCTCAGCTCATTGCATCCACTGCCGGCCCCTTGCAGCCTTCATTTCCCCTACCCCCCCAGGCTCCCTGTGTTCCACCCTCCCATCCCGTTCTGTTTCAGAGACTCTCTGCAACTCTCCTTAGCAACTCCTTCATGCCAGGGGCTCTGTGTGTCCCCGATGCCTCCCTCCCTGCCCATGGCAGGGGCTCTGTGTACCCCTATCCCCTTCTACCACATGCCAGGTCCCCTATCTTCTCCCACAAGCCAGTGGCTCTGTGTACAGCTCCCCTCCCCCTCACATTCCCTATTCCTTCTCCCCCATGGTAGGAGTGCTGTGTACCACCATTTCCCTCCCATTAGGGGCTGTGTGTGCCCTATTTCCCCCTGCCCCCCATTCTGGGGTCCCCTGATCTCTACCTGCCAGGGGTTCTGTCTGCCCCCCCATTCCTCCCTTCCTCCATACTAGGGGCTCTGTCTGCCCCTTAACCCCCCCCCCCACAGTCTCAGGTCCTAGAGAGCACCCCTTCCTCCCCCCCCCCCTCAGGACTGCTTTGAGGGGAATCTAAACTGGATTGCTGGGGTGTGTTATGCTGCTGGAGGCTGAACAGGGCCCAGCCCTTGCTCCAATCTTGGGGTTCCCAGGCACTCTCAGGATGCTGCAGACTTTCTCTCTAGCGCCCCCAGCTGAGTTTCAGAACCCGCTGGCCTCAACACACCCACCTAAACACACCCTTCTCCCAGAGGTGTGATTTGTGAAGCATCTGGTTTCCAGCCTAATTCTCTCAGGGGCATGCAGCAGTTGTGAAGCTGACAGTACACACACTTAACAGATAACGCACAGATCACACAAAACAATGGAACACTCTAAGCTCTATGTCCCTCACTAGCTCACCCTTCCCTTGGGAGGCCTTGTGGGATCCTCTGTGTTCTGTCAGGCAGGCAAGGCCCTCTGCCCCATTGCCAACCCTGCCGCAGCAGCCTCCCGCATCTTAATCTGCTTCAAAATGGCTCTCTCCCTTCCCCCCCGCACATTGTAGTGTTTCCTCCCCCTGTCCCGCCACAGCCCTGAGTCCCTTTCTAGACTGCTGGTAGGGTCACCTGCTGCTTTTTCACTCACTATTGTCTCTGACCTGGCAGACACATGACACAACCCTGTTAATTCATGGTGGTGCCACATCCATATAGGCTGTCCATGCCACAGTAATTTCGTGATACAAGATCATAAAATAATTCTTGATTCAGGAGTAGTACAGCCAGTGCCCCCAGTTCATCACATTAGGGTCCCCCGATCTCCCTCCGTACCAGAGCCTCCCCTTCTTCCTCTCCCCTCACCCCCACCCCCCCCAAGCCAGGGTATGTGTGTACAGCTCCATTCTTCCCTTCCCCCAACATAATTATTTGTTTTCCATCTGGAAGATAAGTCATTCAGGGTGTGGACATGTTAAACACTAGTGGGAGGATGGGCAGAGCTGAAATGGGGATAATTGTTATGCATGAAGGCGTTTAATGGGTGCCATCAACTGATGCTTTGATCTCCAGACAATTGCGTGGGGTTAAAGGGGGGTGGGGATTGAAGCTGTGGCTCTGCTGAACATCCATGTGTCCTCCATTTATTTTCCTCAATATTCTAATTTTCCCCCAGATCAATAGAATTCTGCTCACGGATGCCTAGAACATTCCCTGAGATTTTGGAATCGATCCGCTGTGGTGTTCAAAAGTTATCCTGTTACGTGCGTACAGACAGACAGAGAAACGCTGGCAAGTTGAGTGTAAGGCCAATTTATGATCTGAATGAACTGCTTCCTTTAGATGGATGCTGTGGCAGATTCTCCACTAAAGTCCTACATTGAGTCTGAAGGACTCCATTACAGTTATTATCCATGTGGTCGCACAGCTGTGCATTGCACTTTGTATAAACATTACATAGTCCCCTGCCCTGAGGAAATACAGTGTGAAGGGCCTGATCCTGTTTTATTAAATCAAGGGGGTGAGAGGTACCATTTATTTGAATGAAAGTAGGCTCAGGCCCTGAGTCAGACAGAGTGGATTTGATTCTCCACTTCCTTTTACTTGCTTAGTCATTTACACCTGTGCACTATGGGTGCAAACTGCCAGTGGATGGTAGCATTTTACACTTGCTTTGCACAGGTGTAAAACATTACCCAATTTGCAAGGCAGTGAAAAATCAGCCCCAATACAGTGACTATCACTAGCAGAGTTGGTGGAGTGGTAGCTGTCACTGGGGAAGGGAATGGCAAGGATTCCAGGGAGATGTATCAAGAGAATTGCTTTGCTATGTTGCTTGTGTGTCTTGTTCGGAGGTTTTTTAATGTGATATTTTTCCATTCTATTTCCATTTTGGGAGTTGAGCAAAGAGTAGATGGTATTGGGGCAAAACTCAGCTCCTGCCATTCCTGATGTTCCACCCTGAAGTTATAAAGGCTAGATTTCAATCCTCTGACACAAATGCCAGAATGGGCAAAACTCTGGGGAGGAAAGGGGGCTAGGTAGCATTATGCAGCTTCCTACAACACAGAAGACAGGATTTCTGCCATGTCATGGATAATGTGGTCTCTGGAGCTATCTTGCCCCATGGCAGTAGCTAATTATACGGAACACCATTCAACTGGTAAAATAAATCTACTGGACCTTTGAGTCTGGCACCACCAGCATAAAATTCTGTCCTTGTTTTGGACAGAAAGGAAAATCACACTATAACACTGTCACTTTCGTATCATACCTCTCTCTTTTTCTGTCTGAAAAATAAAACTGATGTGTACTTTGACTTTTGATTTTAAAGATATCATCTCCATTTACCAAGTGGCTAGTGTTTTTGGAGATGTTTTGAAGCAAGATCACACTTGAACCTTCTAGTTTGGAATGCACATCCTCGAGCCATTTGATTTAGAAACAGAATGTGCCTTTTTAGACATTCCTTCTCTTCCTTGAAATGAGTCTCACCAGGGGTACGGCAAGGAAATGATTTTAGAACATAATAAAAGAACCTAATCAGACATACTAGTGGCTAATAAAAGTGCATAAAAAGAATAAATGACTTTTTGGCAGAGATGAAACAGAAGAAAGTGGCATAATTACTGGAAATATCCAAACCATACAACAACAGGCATCTTGGGTCAATAGGTTACAGCAGCACCACTGCAAACTAAACCCTTTGGGATAGCTTGATTGAATAGTTTAACTGATTTAGTGTCAGAGTAATTGGTAAATAGATACATCAATCCAGTGCAGCCCTAAATTGTACCATTACAGGGTGGTTATGGTTAGAAAACTCATTCTGTGGAAAATGGCACCTTGTTACTTCACATATTATCCACTCCCCATGGGGTAAATTTGCAAAGCATTGCACAGAGTATTAGCTGCATGACTCCTATTAAAGTAAATAGGAGTTGAGTGAGGGTAAAACCAAACACAGAACATTGAGGTATTATACCTATAAGTCTTTTGAGTCTTATGCTATCTGCTTAGTTCACTGACAAAGAGATGGGTTTACTACTGTCAATATGGCAAGGTCAATGAAGTATAGGAAGAGGGCACTGAACCTGTATTCAATTGTACCTCCCACAGTAGCAACACAGTCCTCAGCTCATGTACGGAGCAGATGGTGTACACTAGAGCAGGAGGACTTTAGATGGATCTTTTTCAGCTGCCAAGTGGCGATTGTACTGCTGTCAGTTAAGAGAAATCCAGTTTTGACTTGTAAAGTTTGCAGTTCTGTTCTGGAAGTCATTGATGGAGAATTAATATGGAATAAGACAAAGCTGGTTACAGAGCTGCCTTTTACATTTGTTCGTGTAAAACTAATAGATTTGGAGTTCTTTTTATTTGCCTTGTGCTTTTTGAGCCTTTAGGGTTCACTGGGGTCACATTTTGAAGCTTTCTCCACAGCCATGAGGGCTGGAAACTTACTTTTTCTTTAAGAATGAAGGCTGAAATCATCACATATCCACTTGACTCCAGGAGCTGGGGCTTTAAGAAAACTATAATGATCATGAGACTCATGACAAAATCATGGGAGTTGGCAACACTGCTTTCTAACCATAGCTACCTTTAAGGAAAACGTTTACTTTCTCCGTTACAAGCACTTCTGAGGTTTTCAGTATCCCTTTCTTGTCATGCTAAGCAATTTCTTTCCTAAGATATTGCTTGCTTCAAAGGTTTCTATCAAATCACTGTGCCCCAGACAAGTGCCTCAGCTTGCACAAGTTTGTGCCAGCCTCTTGCACTGGGAAATGTGAAAAATAACCCACCTTCTACTCCAGTATTGTAAGCTTTTGTTCTTCTGTTTGCTGCTTGCTGTAAGCTTAATAAGTGAACTGCAATTCTTGGTTGTATCAGTAGGTGGCACACAACTATGAATTGTAGTGGAAAGTTAAAAAGTGAAAGCTGTAGTTAGGCTGAATTTGGTCTGAAGTTTCTGCGTTGCTGTAACATACGTTAACAACATGAAGACACAGGCCTAAATTTTCATAGATGCATAGATTCCAACATCAGAAGGGACCACTGTGATCATCTAGTCTGACCTCCTGTGTAACACAGGCCAGACAACTTCTCTCAAATAGCACCTGTTTGAATTAGAGTATATTTTTGGAAAAAAACATCCAATCTTGACTTAAAAATGATCAGTGATGGAGAATCCACCACAAGCTGTGGTAAGTTGTTCCAGTGGTTAATTATTGTTACAGGTAAAAATTTACACCTTATTTCCAGGATGAGTTTGCCTAGCTTCAACTTCCAGCCATTGGATTGTGTAATACCTTTCTCTGCTAGGTTGAAGAGCCTATTATTAAATATTTGTTCCCCATGTAGGCACTTAGAAACTGTGATCAAGTCACCCTTTAACCTTCTCTTTGTTCAGCGAAAGAGATTTAACTTCTTGAGTTTATTGCTAGAAAGAATGTTTTCCAGTCCCTTAATCTTCCTCATGACTCTTCTCTGAAGTTTGAAACCTCTCTAATATATCAACATCCTTCTCGAGTGTCAGAGTAACAGCCGTGTTAGTCTGTATTCGCAAAAAGAAAAGGAGTACTTGTGGCACCTTAGAGACTAACCAATTTATTTGAGCATGAGCTTTCGTGAGCTACAGCTCACTTCATCGGATGCATACCGTGGAAACTGCAGAAGACATTATATACACACAGAGACCATGAAACAATACCTCCTCCCACCCCACTGTCCTGCTGGTAATAGCTTATCTAAAGTGATCATCAAGTTGGGCCATTTCCAGCACAAATCCAGGTTTTCTCACCCTCCGCCCCCCCCCCCCCCCCCCCAAACTCACTCTCCTGCTGGTAATAGCCCATCCAAAGTGACCACTCTCTTCACAATGTGTATGATAATCAAGGTGGGCCATTTCCTGCACAAATCCAGGTTCTCTCACTCCCTCACCCCCCTCCAAAAACCACACACACAAACTCACTCTCCTGCTGGTAATAGCTTATCCAAAGGGGAGAGTGGTCACTTTGGATGGGCTATTACCAGCAGGAGAGTGAGTTTGTGTGTGGGGGGGGGGGCGGAGGGTGAGAAAACCTGGATTTGTGCTGGAAATGGCCCAACTTGATGATCACTTTAGATAAGCTATTACCAGCAGGACAGTGGGGTAAGAGGAGGTATTGTTTCATGGTCTCTGTGTGTATATAATGTCTTCTGCAGTTTCCACGGTATGCATCCGATGAAGTGAGCTGTAGCTCACGAAAGCTCATGCTCAAATAAATTGGTTAGTCTCTAAGGTGCCACAAGTACTCCTTTTCTTCTCGAGTGTGGGCACCAGAACTCATACACTGTTCCAGCAGCAGCAGTCACACCAGTGCCACATACAGAGGTAATATAACTTCCTAACTCCTTCTTGAGATTCCCCTATACGCATCCACGGATCACATTCGCCATTTTGGCCACAGCATCGCACTGGGAGCTCATGTTCAGCTGATTATCCACCATGACCCCCAAGTCTTTTTTAGAGTCACTGCTTCCTTGGACAGAGTCCCCCATCCTACAAGTGTATCCTCCATTCTTTGTTCCTAGATCTATGACTTTACACTGGCCATATGAAAACACATGGCTTGCGCCCAGCTTACCAAGTGACCCAAATCACTCTGTATCAGTGACTTTTCCCTTTAATTATTTACCACTCTCTCAATCTTTGTTGGCAGATGTGCTTGTATTAATGATGATACTTTTCTCTGCTTTGGAAAACTGGTTTAGTCCACTTGCAGTAAATGCCAAGAAGACAAAATGGTTGCATTTTGAAAAGGGTCAGTGTTGAAATGTAGCAGCAGTGAAGATTGTAGAACAAGTAGAATCTTATGTGTACCTAGGTAATGTGATCAGTACTGACGGTCCATTAAGGATGAGCTTAAAAGACGTGTGGAGCTACAAGTGCTGTGCAGAAATTGATGAAATTATGGACCGATAAAAACATTACTTCTGGTATCAAAGTGAAAATGTATCAAACCAGTGTACTAAAAGTATTGTTCTATGGTCTGGAAGCAACTGCATTAAATGAAACAGAGAGCAGAAAGTTGGCGGCAGTAGAGATGAAAGTTCTTCAAAAGATGGCAGGTGTAAAATGGAATGATTTTAAGACAAATGAAGAAGTTAGGAGGACAGTAGGTATGAGATTGGCTGCAATCGGAAATATTCTGATGTTGGGGACACTGTAGAAGGCAAGCAGATGATATGATGGCAAACAAGATAATACGAATACAACAAAAGTCAGTCTGACCTAGAAGCTGACCACCAGCTAGATGGCGGAACATGGACATCTTATGTGGGGATATAACAAGGCTGCGCTTAATGGAGGAACAAGCGATAAACAGGAATGAATGGTGATGCTGTACTACTCCTCGTGTCTGCAAAGATGCTCCGAGATAAAAAGAAGAACAATTTTTGAGTCATTTGCAGACTTTATTTCAGGCCATTCCCTGCATATATTCACAGGAGACAGGGATAGTGCCAGGAGCCACCCCTCCCTTGCACAGGGGCAGGCAGGAGTCTCTTTGGGGCGTATGCTGCTTGCGCTCAGCTATGCCCCAGTGGGCGTCAGCTGCCTGAAAGGGGGGCAGGATCATGGTCCCCTTTCCATATCCCCGTTGTCCTGTGGAAGTGGCCCATGTTGTGTCTTCTGCTGTGTACACAACATCCATAATACAAAGGAAAGACATGGGCATGCTGGGGTCTAGATAACTGCGTATAATATGCAAGCCCTGGCTACATATACAAACTGCTGTTCTTGTGACTTTGGAAATAAAGTAGACATTGAGGGCTGCTATTTAAATGTATAAGGACACGGCCTGATGCCTGTTCACTAATGGCAGGCTCAGAGCATGCTGGACTCTCTCAAAGGGTGGGGGAGCTGTCACTATGATGTCTTCATTTGTCTCAGACTTTATTTGTCTTTAAATCATTCCTGGAGAGCCCCCAACCAAGGGCAATTTTGACTGAGTGAGCTCCAGATACACCTGGCTGTTGCTTCCCCCTCCAGCACAACTGCTGGCACTTAGAGTGGAAACTTGCCCTGGGTAATTATCCAGGAACTCCCTTAGTCCCTTTGAAAATACAGTTAGGGGTGTTTGACAGCCATCTGCTTGGGAATGATACTACAGGGCAAACATGCCTGATGCATTTTAGTGAGCTGTTTTTTTACATAGCACTTAGGGCAAAGATTTGTAATATCTTATCAAACAAGCAAAATGCACTATGTCTTTCTGTTACCATACTGGAAATTTGTTCATTGCAAAATATGTATTAATTCTAGCACTTACCGTATCTTTGTATGATGCTATATCTTCAAAAGGAAGAGCTGTTTGTACTCTCTTTGTATCAGTCTGATGTCACAAGCTGGGCTATTGACTTTTTAGAGAAGAAAGGTTCTGCCAAGTCTAGATGACTTAAATCACTTACTCAACCATCCTTCTGTGATTTTTCTTGTGGTATAGGACTGTTAATTTATTTCATGAAGTATTCATTTGTGGCCCATGTCTGGTTAACCCAGCCACCATAAAATCAAGCTACATGTGATGGCAGGTACTGCAAGAGCTAACTCAACACAACCTTCTCAATAACCTCCCATGAAAAAAGGACAATTAGAGACAAATTGATAATTGGCGAGTTCAGGGTTAAGAGGTGGTCTGTGGCACTGGGACCTAAAATCACATCTTTAAGAGAGGCTGATCACTGTCTGGCTTTATTAAGTACATGCAATAAATCACTCAAGTCCTCTCCACACCCTCAGCTGTCTTGATGGGCCCAATCAATGCAATTACCTCAACTAACTTCCCCAGCTTGTTCAACATCCATGCAGTCACTCCACTTTATTGAGCTGAGCACTCACTGAACCCAGAAAGAGATACAAGCTAATGTCCCCATTGTTATGATTCCAAACAGCCTGCCCTCTGACAAATGCTAAATACAAATACAAATACTTCCCACTACTTAGCCACTGCCTCCCACTCTGATCAACTGCCCTGATTTGGGGGACTCATTCTATCCCTATCTCGCTCCATTGCTGGAGGGCTTGAAATTCAAGGGTTTAAAACATTCTTATTTTAATTGTATTTTCTTTTTATCCCAACAGTGGTTTGTGTAATTGTCTCCCTCTATTACAGTTACAGAAATGAATAAAGAGCCCATTAAAAAAGAAGTCTTGGATATAGAGAAATACTGCCAACTACAGTACCAAGGAAATATTACAGCTTCCCTTTTGCCCCAAAATACCAGTTCCTCGCTGTGGATAAGTAGCTATTCCAGTCCTTCTGGGAGTAATTCTCTTTTTCTCAGTAGTGGGTTCAGAGTACACTGTACCAAAGAACACTCTGTTTTCCAGAATGCATATCTAATCCGTCCTCTCTCTAAAATGGGGGAGCTGGAAGGCTAGGAGCACTGGGAAAGGGGGGACATACCAAGAAGAATAGTGGGCTGAAAGATTGTTTTAACAATGGAATCGAGTGGCATAAAAAGCAATTTCCCATCTCCCCCTCGGTACCTGAGTATCCTCATACAGGGTTTCTCTTAGTCTAGAAAACGTCTCATTTTGATGTATTTGTCGTCTGATCCCTTTTCTAGTCCTAAAGACTGGTTCTGTTTTCACACACTTGGGATAGAGGTAAGCAGAAAGGCAGTCTAGTGAGTCGGGCAATGGTCTGGAAGTCAGGACACCTGGGTTCCATTCTGTGCTCTGCCACTGATGTACTGTCTCAGTACTGATGTACTGCCTCAGCTCTCTGGACTGCTGTTTCCCTTTCCAATCTGACTTTTTCTCACTGTGTGTTTGTACAGCATCCAGCACAATGCAGCCCTGATCTTGGCTGAGGTCTCGAGGCACAATGGGTCCAGACAATAAAATAAGCTTAGTAATACATTAAGAGTAACTCCATTTATGAAAATCAGTGGATTTACACCGGTGTAAAACGGGCATAAGGGAGATCAGCATCAGGCCCTTAGTCCTCCAGCTGCAATTCAGTTTTGATCTGTATCTTTTTTTCCCCACAGAATTCCTTGCCCAAAATGTACATGGCTTGATTCTCCTGTCCCTTACACTGGTATATGAATCAGATGTATCTCCAGTGCAGTAAATGGCATGAGAGGAGAATTAGGCTTAGAGGTTTTGTTGTGCTGTCTGATCCCCTCATTTTATCTTTCAGATCTTCAGTGATCTGAAATTCAAAAAAGAGTCCTACAAAAAGTGGAAACTAGGTCAAATGACAAAGGATGAATATAAACAAACACAAGTATGTAGGGACAAAATTAGAAAGGCCAAGGCACAAAACGAGATCAAACTAGCTAGAGACATAAAGGGTAACAAGAAAACATTCTACAAATAAATTAGAAGAAAAAGGAAGACGAAGGACAGGGTAGGCATGTTACTCATTGGGAGCGGGGAAGACAATAACATAAAATGTGGAAATGGCAGAAGTGCTAAATGACTTTTTTGTTTTAATTTTCACTGAAAAGGTTGGTGGTGATTGGACATCTAACATAGTGAATGCCAGTGAAAATGAGGTAGGATTAGAGGCTAAAATAGGGAAAGAACAAGTTAAAAATTACTTAGACAAGTTAGATGTCTTCAAGTCACTGGGGCCTGATGAAATACATCCTAGAACACTCAAGGAGCTGACTGAGGAGATATCTGAGCCATTACCGATTTGAAAAATCATGGAAGACGGGAGAGATTCCAGAGAACTGGAGAAGGGCAAATATAGTGCTGACCTATAAAAAGGGAAATAAAGACAACCGGGGGAATTACAGACCAGTCAGCTTAACTTCAGCACCAGGAGCGATAATGCAGCAAATAATTAAGCAACCAGTTTGTGACTATCTAGACAATAATAAGATGATAAGTAACAGTCAGCATGGATTTGCCAAGAACAAATCATGTCAAACCAACCTAATAGCTTTCTTTGACAGGGTAACAAGCCTTGTGGATGGGGGCAAGTGATAGACGTGGCATATCTTGACTTTAGTAAACCTTTTGATACTGTCTCCCATACCTTCTCATAAACAAACTAGGGAAATACAACCTAGATGGAGATACTATAAGGTGGGTGCATAACTGGTTGGAAAACCATTCCCAGAGACTAGTTATCAGAGGTTCACAGTCAAGCTGGAAGGGCATATTGAGTGGGGTCCCACAGAGATCAGTTATGGATCTGATTCTGTTCAATATCTGCATCAATTATTTAGATAATGGCATAGAGAGTACACTTATAAAGTTTGCAGATGACACCAAGTTGGGAGGGGTTGCAAGTGCTTTGGAGGATAGGATTAAAATTCAAAATGATCTGGACAAACTGGAGAAATGGTCTGAAGTAAATAGTCTGAAATTCAGTAAGGCCAAATGCAAAGTATTCCACTTAGGAAGGAACAATCAGTTACACATATACAAAATGGGAAATGACTGCCGAGAAAGAGGTACTGTAGAAAAGGATCTGGAGGCAGTGGTGAGCTGGAGCCAGTTAGCACTGGTTCACTGAAACCGGTTGTTAAATTTAGAAGCCCTTTTAGAACCAGTTGTCGAGGGACAACTGGTTCTAAAAGGGCTTTTAAATTTAACAACCAGCCAAAAGTGGCACCTTTGGCACCGAGTCCGTGGGGGCTGGAGCACTCATGGGGAAAATTTGGTGGCAGCTCCCCGCCTGGCCCCAGCTCCTCTCCACTCCGCCTCCATCTCCTCCTCCTCCCCTGAACGCGCCGCCCCGCTCTGCTTCTCCGCTCCCCCCCGGCTTCCCGCGAATCAGCTGTTCGTGCAGGAAGCCTCGGAGGGCTGAGAAGCAGGCGGTGGCTTCGTGCTCAGGCCCAGGGAGGCAGAGGTAAGTTGGGGCGGGGAGCGGTTCCCCTGTGCCCACCCCCAGGTTATCTGCTGCAGCGCGGGCTACCCTCCTCGAGCCCCCCCACCCCAGCTCCCCTCCACTCCGCCTCCGCCTACCTGGGCCTGAGCATGAAGCCACTACTTGCTTCTCAGCCCCACCATGGCTTCCCGCATGAACAGCTGGTTCGCAGGAAGCCGGGGGAGGGGGCGTGGAGAAGCAGAGCGGGATAGTCCGTTCAGGGGAGGAGGCGGAGCGGAGGGGAGCTGGGGCCGGGCACGGGGCGGGGAGCTGCCAGTGGGGGCTCTGCACCCACCAAATTCTCCCTGTGGGGGCTCCAGCCCCAGAGCCCCCATGGAGTTGGCACCTAAGGCACCACTTCTGATGTGATCAGTGGGGGGAGCGGCCACTCCCCCTGCTCCCCCCCTAGCTACGCTACCACGCCCCTAGGAGCCAGAGGGACCTGCCGGATACTTCCTGGTAGCCGCCCCAGGTAAGCACTGCCGGGACTCCCCACCTCGCCCCCTGGCAGGTCCCTCTGGCTCTTAGGG
Source organism: Caretta caretta (assembly GCF_965140235.1). NCBI lineage: Eukaryota > Metazoa > Chordata > Testudines > Cheloniidae > Caretta > Caretta caretta. The sequence continues at coordinate 47,821,089 of NC_134206.1, read as the reverse complement.
GCAGGGCGAGGTGGGCACCCACTACGGTGGCCCACGAGACCCTCCTGCCCGGTTCTGGGAGCAGTCAGGAGACAGGGGAGGGGAGTGGATGGGGCAGGGGACCCGCGGGGGCCGTCAAGGAATGCGGATGGTTGGATGGGGCAGGAGTCCTGGGGCGGGTGGGGGAGGGCCACGACCCCCTCGTGGGGTGAGGAGGGAACCGGTTGTTAAGATTTTGGCAGCTCATCACTGTCTGGGGACCATAGTGGACCACAAGGTAAATATGAGTCAACAGTGTAACACTTTTGCAAAAAAAAGCAAACATCATTCCAGGATGTATTAGCAGGTGTGTTGTAAGCAAGACACGAGAGGTAATTCTTCTGCTCTACTCCGCACTGATTAGGCCTCATCTGGAATATTGTGTTCACATTTCAGGAAAGATGTGGACAAATTGGAGAGAGTCCAGAGAAGAGCAACAAAAATGATTAAAGGCCTAGAAAACATGACCTTTGAGGGAAGATTGAAAAAATTGGTAGAAAAGAAGACTGAGAGGGGACATGATAACAGTTTTCAAATACATAAAAGGTTGTTACAAGGAGGAGGGAGGATAGAACAAGAAGCAATGGGCTTAAATTGCAGCAAGGACAGATTAGACTGGGCATTGGGATAAACTTCCTGCCAGGGTGGTTAAGCACTGGAATAAATTGCCTAGGGAGATTGTGGAATCTCTGACATTGGAGATTTTTAAGAGCAGGTTAGACAAAAACCTGTCAGGGATGGTCTAGATCAGGGGTTCTCAAACTGGGGGTTGGGACCCCTCAGGGGGGTCTCAAGGTTATTACATGGGGGGTTGTGAGCTGTCAGCCTCCACCCCAAACCCCGCTTTGCCTCCAGCATTTATAATGGTGTTAAATATATTTAAAAGATTTTTTAATTTATAGGGGGGGTCGCACTCAGAGGCTTGCAATGTGAAAAGGGTCACCAGTACAAAAGTTTGAGAACCACTGGTCTAGATAATACTTAGTCCTTCTATCAGTGCAGGCGACTTGACTAGATGACCTCTTGAGGTCCCTTCCAATCCTGCGATTCTACGGTTCATCAGCTAAAGCCTCACTGAATCCATAATGAAGGAGCATTGTGTCCTGAGAACTGGAAATCAAGACGAATGGGTTCCATTCCCATCTCTGCCATTACAAGCCTGTGTTAATTACCTGTCTGTTTTCAGGTTTCAGTTTCCTCAGCTATAAAATGGGGATAATACTACTTATCTCTCTCTCCACAGAGTTAGAGGCCTAATTCATTGATGTTTGTAAAGCACTTTGATATGCTCCAATCAAATTAATATAGAAGAGCAAAATATGATCCCTCCACTATATAGGTTACACACACAATCGTTTCTAAGAAACACTTTGCAAATGTGTTCTCCTGTCAGAGAACATTTTTACCAAGTGTTTGAATATTTGGACCAGCTATTTATGAACTATGCAATTTCCAAAAAATGACAAATATCCCTTTTTGGAAGAGTCTGATAAATTTTTTTACCATTGCATAACTCAAAATTCAGTTGATCTGAGAACTCCAAATATATTGCATTGCATTAGGGTTCAAGGAAATGTTTTGAAATCTTGCATCTTACTTACATTCAAAGATCCCAATCCTTCATAAGGTTTCTATGGTCTATAGTATTGGAAACAGTAAACAATAACAATAGTATTGAACTACCGTGGGTAGAAAACTTCTTCTTTTGTAAAAGCAACAAGAAGTCTGGTGGCACCTTAAAGACTAACAGATTTATTTGGGCATAAGCTTTCATGGGTAAAAAAACACTTCTTCAGATGCTTGGAGTGACCAGATACAGACTAACACGGCTACCCCCTTGATACTTGATACCATGCAAGGCACTTCTTCTTTTGTATGGCAAGAGAGGTGATTAACAATATTCAAATACCCAAGTCCAGATTGGTGAGCCTGTGAGAAGTTTTGGTGTTGTCCCAAACAAGGACTCCTAATAAATTTCACATTGCTAATCATATTGGGAGGTCAACAAATCAATGTTCTGATGACATTTGTTGTTACTCAATTACTCGTGACAGCAGCACTGAGTGAAGGTTTCAGAGTAACAGCCGTGTTAGTCTGTATTCGCAAAAAGAAAAGGTGCCACAAGTACTCCTTTTCTTTTTGAGTGAAAGTTATCATCTTCCCCTGATGAATAGGTTATCATCTTCCCCAGCTCTAACTTGCTGGCTCGGGGTGTGAAAAAAAAAATCTGAACAGCTGAAAAATACAAAGATTCTGTAATGGCTTTTGTTGTTGTCGTTGTTGTCAAATGGATAATGGAAAGTCACTACAGACTCTCTGCAAACTTTATAACTTTTCTTCATCCAATAGGCTGATCAAGAGGAGCAGTTGCTTAGCTTACAGCCCCCAAAGCCCTCTCTCTCCCTTTTTCAAGGGTCACACTGTGCTCACAGGCTTCTGTTTGGCTGTCTTGGCTTTTGCCTCTGCTCTGCCTCTCTCTCTGTTCTTGTCTGTTCTCAGTTTTTGTTTGTGTTCTGCCTTCATAGACAGACAAATACGTGAGAGCACACACACAACTCAGCAAAAGCCCTTCATCCACTCAGTCCAAACTCCTGAGTAGGTTTACAACCTGCTTTTGTTTTAGGTGGGAGGGGAAGGTTTCTGATTAACTCATCCTGAGAGGTCTGTTAAGTGAAGGGTGTGTTCCTATCCAATCTCAGAGAGGTTTGTGATCAATGTAGTCACCAGTGCCTCAGCATAACACTATCTTCTCATTGTCAATAAGATGTTATTCAAAAAAGGGTTCTGGTAGATTTTTTAAGGATCCAGTGCAGATGTAGAGAGGGAAAGGGACTTTGCTGTATTTAAGTACTATGCGTGTGTACACAGGGACGGGCTCAGGGCAGCTTGCACCAACCCTTGATTTGTTGACATTTGGCCCTTTCTATCATGTCACACTAAAGTTCACAGCAGGGAACCCTGTTTGTCATGCCAAAACACAAGGGGAGAGCGGGAGAACCTTCAATCTATCAATGGGACTACATGGGTTGGGGGTTGGGGGAGTTCCTTTAAACACTAAATTGGTAAACCTTAAAATATAAAAGGTGACATTAATATATTTAACATACAGTATGCAGTGGTGTAGCCTTGTCAATCCAGAATGTTAGAGAGACAAGGTGGGTGAAGGTAATATCTTTTATGGGACCAACTTCTGTTGGTGAGAGAGACAAGGTTTCGAGCCATACAGAGCTCTTCAGGTGTGGGAAGCTTACTCAGAGTGTCACAGCTAAATGTATGTAAGTGTATGTCTACACTTACATTTTATAGCGCTCTAACTTGCTGGCTCGGGGTGTGAAAAATCACCCCCCCTGAGTGCAGCAAGTTTGAGCGCTTTAAAGCGCTAGTGTAGACAGCCTCCGAGCCCTCGGAGCCACGCTCCCAGCTCTCGGAGCTAGTCCCCTCGTGGAGGTGGATTATCAGGAGTGCTGGGAGAGCTCTCTCTCAGCGCTTGCATGCGACCACACTAGCACTTCAAAGCACAACCGCGGGAGCATTCCCGCAGCAGGACTTTGAAGTTTCCAGTGTAGACATACCCGTTGCTCTGTGTAAACTCAAAAGCTTGTCTCTCCCACCGACAGAAGTTGGTCCAATAAAAGATATTACCTCACCCACCTTATCTCTTTAACATACAGTAGGCTTTGTTAAGGAGGCACTGTCAGCTTAAAAATCAGGACAATTGCTGGACTAGGACTGTTAGGGTTGACACAGGTAACACAGTGTCTACACTTGCGCAACTACATCGACCTTAGATTGACCCTGGCTCAACACTGTTTGGGGAGATGGTTTTACTGCATCACTGTAATGAAGCGCTTACAGTTGCCTGGCAACAAATTTTAGTGTAAACACATTCACAAATTGGTCAATGCAAGGCAACCTGTGTCGACCTAACTTAGTCTGGTAGTGAAAGCTTGCAGGATTGGGCTTTAAGTTAGCAGGGGAATCACACACATTACTGTGTGTTAGAAGGAGATATTGGGGGAATGTTTTAGCTGGGGCTTGTCAACCCACAATTGTTTCGCTTTATCTATATGAATATAGTAAAAGTGGTACAACTCCTACCCATAGGTGGCAGGTGGAGACCCCCTTCAGGGAGGCTAGCCCACTGCTCTGACCCCCTGCGGTCAGAAAGCCATGAGCGCCCCGGCCCAGAGGAGCCAGGAGTGCCCCCCCCCCCCAGCCAGAGGAGCTTTGGGCTGGCCAAAGGACTGAGCACCGCTCTCCACACCCTCAGACAGACCCCTCCCCAGACCCCAAACCACCACAGGGAAAAGCATCTTGGGCTTTCTCCAGAAGAAGCTTTTGCTGTGCCCCATGCAGGTTCTGGGGCAGCTGAGGAGGCGGTATTTGCTACTCAACTTCCAGGGTTCATCAATAATCTCTCTGGAATCCAGGGACATTACTGATGAACCCAGGAAGCCGAATAGCACATACTGCCCCTTCAGTTGCCCCAGAACCTGCATGGAGCATAATAAAACAAAAACTTCCCCCCCAAACCCCGCAACTGGGGTTCTGGCAGCTGCGTCAGTGCATCCTCTAGCAAAGAGTTCCACAGGTTGACTGTGCGTTGTGTGAAAAAATACTTCCTTTTGTTTGTTTTAAATCTGCTGCCTATTAATTTCATTTGGTGACCCCTAGTTCTTGTGTTATGAGAAGGAGTAAATAACACTTCTTTATTTACTTTCTCTACACCAGTCATGATTTTATAGACTTCTATCATATCCCCTCTTAGTCATCTCTTTTCCAAGCTGAAAAGTCCCAATCTTATTAATCTCTCCTTATACAGCAGCCATTTGGTACCCCTAATAATTTTTGTTGCCCTTTTCTGAATCTTTTCCAATTCAAATAAATCTTTTTTGAGATGGGGCAACCACATCTGCACGCAGTATTCAAGATTTGGGCATACCATGGATTTATATAGAGGCAATATGATATTTTCTGTCTTCTTATCTATCTCTTTCTTAATGATTCCCAACATTCTGTTCACTTTTTGGACTGCCGCTGCACATTGAGTGGATGTTTTCAGAGAACTATCCACAATGACGCCAAGATCTCTTTTTTGAGTGGTAACTGCTAATTAGGCCCCACCATTTTACATGTATAGTTGGGATTATGTTTTCCAATGTGCATTCTTTGCTTTTATCAGCATTGAATTTCATCTCCCATTTTTGCCCAGTCACGCAGTTTTGAGAGATCCTTTTGTAGTTCTTCGCAGTCTGCCTGGGACTTAACTATCTTGAGTAGTTTTCATCTGCAAATTTTGCCACCTCACAGTTTAGCCCTTTTTCCAGATCATTTATGAATATGTTGAATAGGACTGGGCCCAGGACAGACCCCTGGGGGACACCACTATTTTATCTCTCTCCATTCTGAAAACTGACCATTTATTCCTACCCTTTGTTTCCTATCTTTTAACCAGTTACTAGTCCATGAGAGGACCTTCCCTCTTATCCCATGACAGCTTACTTTGCTTAAGAGCCTTTGGTGAGGGACCTTGTCAAAAGCTTTCTGAAAATCTAAGTACTTTACATCTACTGGATCCCCCTTTTCCACATGCTTGTTGACCCCTCAAAGAATTCTAGTAGATAGGTGAGGCATGATTTCCCTTTACAAAAACCATGTTGGCTCTTCCCCAACTAATTATGTTAATCTATCTGTCTGACAATGTTGTTCTTTACTATAGTTTCAACCAGTTCGCCCGGTACTGAAGTCAGGCTTACTGGCCTGTAATTGCCGGGGTCACCTCTGGAGCCCTCTTTAAAAATTGGCATCACATTAGCTATCCTCCAGTCATTTGGTACAGAAGCTGATTTAAATGATAGGTACAGACTACAGTTAGTAGTCCTGCAATTTCACATTTGAGTTCCTTCAGAACTCTTGGGTGAATACCATCTGGTCCTGGTGACTTATTACTATTTCGTTTATCAATTTGTTCCAAAACCTCCTCTACTGACACTTCAATCTGGGACAGTTCCTCAGATTTGTCACCTAAAAAGAATGGCTCAGGTTTGGGAATCTCCCTCACATCCTCAACCGTGAAGACCTATGCAAAGAATTTATTTAGTTTCTCCACAATGGCCTTATCATCCTTGAGTGCTCCTTTAGCATCTCGATCGTCCAGTGGCTCCACTGGTTGTTTAGCAGACTTCCTGCTTCTGACATACTTAAAACATTTTTTGCTATTGTTTTTTGAGTCTTTGGCTAGCTGTTCTTCAAATTTTTTTTTGGCCTTCCTAATTATATTTTTACACTTTATTTGCCAGAATTTATGCTCCTTTCTATTTTCCTCACTAGGATTTAACTTCCACTTTTTAAAGGATGCCTTTTTGCCTCTTACTGCTTCTCTTACTTTGTTGTTCAGGCACGGTGGCTCTTTTTTGGTTCTCTTACTATGATTTACATGACCATGAGCATGGTGGTGCCACAACCCCCGTGTTGTCAACATCTAATCCCCAGAAGCACATGTCTGAAAGTGAGTAGAGGGTGAGTAAGCTAGTACGCCTGAGGGGTTAGGTAAGTACATTCTCAGGCTGTGGCCTGGCCCCATACCAGCGTGCAGTGTGAATGGGGATAAGGAGTGTGTACCAGGTCTCGAGTTTTAGTAGTCCTCCACCCCATTGCCACAATGCACTGAACCCTTTTCTGCCTGACTCTTTCCAATCTCCAAAGGTCCCTGTCCCCCGTTTTCACTGATGATTGTGAGCTGGACTGACTGGATTAAAACAGCTTTCTGCTGCACTCTTCTGATCGATACAGGTGAACATGGATCCTGCTCTGAGAGCAGCTGCCTGGTCTGCTGACCACACTGGGTGCTGCTCAGTGTGTGGTTGAAGTACATCGTCCTCCATGACTTCGCCTGGAGCAGCAGGATCATTCCTCTCTAGGGGAAATTTCAGAGGCTGGAGCAGGCTGGCACTGAGCGAATGGCAACCCCATGTGGGAATGCATCACGCACCTGAGGCTCCTGTACTGGAGGGCAAAAGACTCCAAGAGTTGCTCAGAGGGCTCCTCCTACATGCCCTTTCTATGACGAGCGGGACTGGGTGTTGTCAGATCCTGAAGTGGCTCATGACCCTCTCCATGACCCCACCACCCTCTTTGTCTGAAGGGATGCTGATGAGGGGGCACAGAGGATGCCCCTGAACACCTGGATGATGAGGAAAATGTGATTCTGCACCTCTACCAAAGGAGCCAGTTGAGGAAGCCCCCTGAGCAGGACTCTGAGCTGTGGCAGGACCTGGAACCTGAGGCTGGTAAGTTACAGTGGACACCCACACTGCCTGCCAATATCTCCTCTTGCTCTGGTTGCCTCGTTCTAGATTTTAAGCCCAGCCCCATGCAAGACATAGCTATAAATAAATGATTTTATTGATTGCCAATGAGTCGCTGTTATGCATTTGGCAGAAGCTATAAAACAGATTATTAATGAACAATCATTGTGCTCCCGTTTCTGTGCGTTTCTTGGCCAGCACTCAGGCAATGTTGCTGCAGCGGCTGCACAGACTGGGGGAAGGAAGAGGGCAGATTTAGAAAGGTTCTGGTCTAAACACCGACACCTGAAATCCCTCCCGGGAGAACCCCCTGAGCATCCAGGAGGGGACTGATGAGCCTGTAGGAGTCCCTGAAGCCCACCAAGAGCCTGTCCCCCAAACTCCATGCAAGAGACATCACAGTTTGTCCCCAAGAACAATTATCCCTCATTGTTCCCCTGTCTGCCAGGGGGAGGGCCAGGAGATGGGTGCAGAGACATTAACATTTGGCCATTCAGGTATTCAGTCCCATTATGTTTTGTTGGTTTTCCTCTCTTTTTAAAAATATTTTACTTACATGCCTAATACAGTACTTTTAATCAATGTTAGCATTTCCTTGGCTTGTGTGTGGACTCTCCTTCCTAAGTATGATGAGCCTAAGATGTTTTCAGGTTCAGGATTCTGCCCCAGGATTCACAGTACAGAAGCTGGAATGGTGCAACTGTGTGGTGCCTTCAGATTTAATAATTTTATTAAGATGATGCTGAAGTAAAAAGAAAACGGTACAGAGTTTAAGCATAGAAGTTTCTGGTTATCAGGGAATAAGGTACAGATTATCAAGGGGTGCGAAATTTGGTTTAGGAACGGGTGGCGTAAGGAATACATAATCTGCAATCTCCCCGATTGGGGGTAAAAGTTTAATGGGTCAAAGTACAGACACTGAGATATGGGGATATGTTGTTCATATAATAGTGTGGAGTATAATGAGTGGATACGATGGTGAGGATGGATTTACCCTCATTTGGTGGGATTTAATGTTCAGTGAGTTTATGGTTCCAGTTCATATGGTCCAATGGAAAAAGTCTCTCAGTCCCTTTCCCATAGTGGATGCACGATGTCGTACCGGCTCACACCTCCTGGTACTGTCGGTGGCTGGTGATGTGTTCGATGTAGATGTCCCTGGACGATCGGATGGTGTGCGAGACCATGAGGTGCCACATGAGCTGTGCGTAGCATCGACCGATCCCACAGGTCTGCAGCACACGCTCATTGCAGGGGTCCCAAGCATCCAGGGCTCCGACGATCAGGGCATCCATCTGCACCTCGTAGCCCTTCGCTCTCAGGGTGTCGGCCGGGGGGGTGTATTTTTCCAGTTTACGAGCTCGGGCTTCGCAGAAGGCCGGGGTCCTGTTCTCAAAGGAGAACGTGATGTCGACAAGGATGATCTTTTTCTGGGCCTCATTGGTGACTACCATGTCGGGTCGCAGCTGGCTGTCAGTACCGGGGATGGCGCAGTTCATGGCGACCTCCCCCAGGGGCGGTGCGATGGCTTTCACCAGGCGGTTCTGGATGGTGTTGTGGCGCAGCTGCCAGGCTCTGGAGTGGGGCTTGCAGCTGCACAGGACGTGGGGCAGGGTCTCGTTGGAGTAGCCGCACTTCCTGCAATGCTTGTCTCGGTTCCCGTGGTGGAAGGCTCCGTTGAGCGGGACGCAGTTGAGTCGGGCACGGTGGATGAATCACCAGTCAGCGAAACGGGTGAAGCCGCCCCCGGCGAGGAAGTGGTTGCTGGCGTCCCACTTGCTGGTCAGTTCGAAGGCTTTACCCTGGTCCGGTTTACGCTTCAGGGTTTCCATGTACAGTGAGTGGATGGCTGCCTTCAGTGTCGTCTCCAGCATGCCCCTGGCACTCGGGGTGATGATGGTGTTGTCGTCGGACCTGATCTGTGGCACCAGGACTCCCTGCTCCTGGCGCTCCTCGCACCACTCCCAGCGGCAGCCGATGCACTTCGCCAGGCGATGCGTGGCATTGCGAGTGCGGGACCACAGTGAAGCGATGTCACGCCCGTCCCGTCTGAATTCATCATCCAGGGAACCGCTCAGGAAGGTGGCGGTGTCTTGGTTGGAGGGGGCTCTGCTGATCCGCTTCTTTGTTGCGTCATGGAGGGCGTTTGCTGCGATGTTCCTTACCATGGCGTTGGGACAACTACAAACACTTTTCTCTCTGCCCCACACCCACAACGCCCGCCTCTTTCTCCCAGGGTTAAGAAATAGCTGAAGTCCCAAGGATACATGGGAGGGATAGGGAAAGTGCAGCTAGTGTTATGTGCTTACAGAGAGCACTGTTCTAAATGCAGCAGAATTCCCACCACAGAAAATGGGGAGATAAACATCTTTATAGCTTGGTTCACATGCAGAAAAACGAAACACAATCCAATTAACAATACAGGCATCTGCCACTACCCAGTGATTAAATGACCTCTCCTTCCCCCACAAATCTTGACCAGTTTCAATCTTAGTAGCAATTAGTGCAGAATACCAGCCACTAAGTGCAATTAGCACTGCAGACAAAGAACTGTAAAAAAAGAGAGAAAAAGGGTGGAACTCCCCCCCCCCCCCAGCAAATGTTGATAAGGTCGTTAAGAGACATTGAGTCCTTCCAATAAGGGAGGCTTGTAAACAAGTGTGAGCAGTTAAGTCAAAAGCATTGCACAATGGCCACAGTACAAACTCAGCCACCCTTCTCCACAGCACAAACCCAACCCAAAGTTGTTAACCCAGTGGAGGTGCCTGGTTATAATTGTCAGGAGTGTGTGCATTGTCACAGGAACAAAACCCTCACAAAGCTAAGTAGTCCCACAAGTAAGTGCCAATGTTCTCTTATGTTCTTTTCCAGCAGCTGCTCAGGGTGTGAAGTTTCAGAGTAACAGCCGTGTTAGTCTGTATTCGCAAAAAGAAAAGGAGTACTTGTGGCACCTTAGAGCATAAGCTTTCATGAGCTACAGCTCACTTGTGAAGGTGTCCCTCAGACAAGATGTTGTCATCCTCTGCCTCCCTGCTGTGCCAAGATATATGCACATATGGCATCCCTGGACCTGCTGAGAACTGGGACCAGTGTGCACGTGGATGGGATCCAGAGGCCTGTATAGATTTTTGTAAACCAGACTTCTCCTGATCCCACTCAGGACAGCAGCACTCCCTGTTGCCTTCACAAATGTTATGGAGTGCACGATATTTGATTATAAGAATGGTATTTGCCACATGGGCATCCAGACGGGTACGTAGGCACCACCACCACTAAATGTGCACTCCACAACCATTCTGCAGCCACTGTGTTTGCAACTGAATTCCCATTTTCCTGGGTCATTGATGTTGGGGTATAGTTTCAGAAGCTAAGATATGACTGGGTACGGGGGGATCCCTCAAAATAACAGTTGGCACAAACATACCATAGAGAATCATATCATTTCTGGGGAATAATGTCCCTTCTTCCCCCTTCAAAACTCAATCCCAATCTCCTCAGCACCATGGCATCATGGCCCTTTCCAGTGTCTCCCACTTTGGCATTCATGAATTGGCCTCTGTGGGCCACTAAGCCTCACAGAACGTATGAATAGTAACCTTTTTGGTTTACGTATTCACTATCCCCCTTGTGATGAGGAAAGTACTGGATATGGATGCTATCCATGGCTCATGGACAGTTTGGAAACCCCATCCTCTGAAATCCAGCTATTATTTCTGGAACTTTTCTTATGTCAGGCACCTGTGGGAAGATCAGAATGTCAATTGTCTCACAAACGTGCGCAACCACAACCCCAGCAGTGGACTTTCTGACCCTGACAGTGGAATTTCCAACCCCAAAGTTGTTTGCAATGGGTCTATAGCTGTCTGGTGTTGCCAGTTTCCACAGGGAAATAGCTATCTGCTTCTGCACCAGCATGGCTTCCGTGAATTGAGTGTTCTGGTGCTGGAGGTTTGGTGTAACCACCTCACACAACTCCATGAAGGTCTATTTCCTCATTCAGGGAAGTTCTGAAACCACTGCTGGTCATTCAAGGTTTCCAAAACAATGTGATCCCTGGGTCTCCTGGACCAGAAGTGATGGCCCACCCATGGGCATACCGTGGCAATACTGGCATTCATCATATCCGTAGCATGGGAGCTGAATGAATTGTCCTTGACCTTCAAGCTCAACCGTCTTTGACATGTCAGAAAGTTCTACTCAAATTCCATCCAGGATATCACCGATCACCTACTCCACTAAGCATTTGTCCCGTGATAAGGAGCAGGAGCAAAACTACATCATCCCATTGTTCCATTTCTTCCTCTGAGTTTGGCAGGGGGAGATGTAAGCAGGAACTGCCATTCGCAAATGTGTGAAGGCAGGAGACAGTACCAACAACACATGGCAAAGTGGTTCCTAGAACATCTCCCTGTGATACACAGAACCTTGGGATACCTGAAATGGTAGCATGAATGTCATGTAACAACCATGGCAGTGTGGATGCAGGTATACACGTGTACACAACATTATAACTGTGTTCAGCACAGCATAGGTGCACACTTGTCGCAAGTATGAGGAACATGTGCAAGCATGTACATGGTCAGGTAACCAAGTATGTGCACCGGAGTAGACATAGCCTTATCCTGGTGTAACTATTCCTGTTTGGGAAGGGAAATAAGCTATACCCACATAAAGCTTTTTTATGTTAATATAGCTGTATTAGGGTTGCCAGGTGTCTGGTGTTCGACCAGACTTTCCCGTCGAAAGGGGACCTGTGCAGTGTCAGGTCAGTACTGCTGACTGGACACCAGAAGTCAGGCTGCCACAGTAACTGCAATCAGCCTCTGCCGCCAGGAGGGCGAGAAGAGCAGCTGCAGCTGGAGGAGAAGGGAACCTGATAGCATGCCGCGTTTGAGGAGCAGGGCCGGCTGCTAGGCTCGCGCCTCTGATGGCCCATCCTGCCTTCTCAGCCTCCTGGGGGCCCAGCTCTCTCCTACCCCTCACTCCGTGGACCTCCCCCTCCATCCCGCCGTGCCGCGATTGGGCAGGCAGGCAGGCTTTGGCTCTGCAGGCGGCAGGTGAGTCCAGGACGAGGGGAAAGCAAATGACTTGGGAGCGGGGGTGTGGAGCGAGCAAGCGACAGGGGCGTTTTGAAAATTGGAAAGTTGGCAATCCTAAGCTGTATCCACACTAGTGGTTGTACCAGTACAACTATATTGGTAAAAAAAATCACACCCCTAGCCAAAATAACAGACCAGGCCTTAGAGTGGGTGCAGTAGAGAAGTTTGTAACAGCCATGGTGAATGAAGAAATGTTAGTTACTTTGCCATCTGTCTTTATTTTGCTGTTCCGCTCTATTGGATGCTGGGATGCTGCCAAGAACGGGGCTAATAGGTACCCCTACTGCGTGCCCTAGTTAGAGCAAAGGACAGAGAGAAGCGAGATTGAGAGGTGGAACACAGAGACTCAACGAAGGATAGAACAGGCTGAGCAAAACCTTTCAGAAGCTGGGCCACCTGAGCAAACATGACTTCATGGAGATGCCCTCTAGCCCAGCCATTTCACACTCTTTTAAACCTTTCTTGACCTGGATAGCTTATAATTCTGAAATGTCTTCTTGGAGAAATTCTCTTTCAAAAATATTTTGCCTCGTATTTTTAGGTCTAGGCAGTTTGAATTGGATCCTCAGTGGTCAATCTACTGCTGCAGATTGATTTCAGGGTTTATTTTTTTCCTTTTTAAACATGCCACATGCACACACGCCAAATCTGTGCACTTGGGTTTTTTTTTTTCATTAAAAAGCCTTTTTTTAATCTTAGCAAATGCTTGGTCTTTTCCACTTCAATAGCCTGAAATTCTCCCCAGGGAGTCATAAGCTCTTTAAATATTTTTAGGTTGCCAGATTTCTTATGTTCTCTCTCCAGGAAGCCAATTTGGTTTCTAGGCTCTTGAGAGTAGTGTAACTTCATCTTTTGCGCACTCACTGCATCACAATAAAATGCTGCCTAATTGCTGCCTTTGTGGAGTCCCAAAGGTGTAAGTGTTTGTCTCGAGGCTATCATTGTGGACAATATACTCTTCTCAGGCTGGAGTTAAGCCTTTTTATTATTTAAATCTGAGTCATGTAAAATTAGTTTACTAGAAAGAAACCCATAAGGATCTTGTATGAAAAATGAAAAGGAGTACTTGTGGCACCTTAGAGACTAACCAATTTATTTCAGCATAAGCTTTCGTGAGCTACAGCTCGCTCATGCTCAAATAAATTGGTTAGTCTCTAAGGTGCCACAAGTACTCCTTTTCTTTTTGCGAATACAGACTAACACGGCTGTTACTCTGAAACCTGTATGAAAAATAACTCCCACGTATTGTTTTCCAGCACCATGCGAGGACAATCGGACATAAAGATTTTCAGATGGCTGATAATACTAAGATGTAATAGAAATGCTGAATTTTACGTTAGTTGAAAGGAAACACAAATGTTTCTGTGGGACAAGGAGCTACTGACAGACCTCAACTAACCCTTGGTCATCCTCACTATGTCCTCTTGCTCATTTCAAGTTGGTTGGAGGAACAGTTGCTCTTTTCCTAGCTGCCCCTTCAATCTGCTACACCTACCAAATAGAAAAAGCAATCTGTAAGAGTGATTCCCAGAGTAGACCAGACCTAAGAAACAAGAAAGATTCAGGGCTGGTCTACATGGGAACTTACATCAGCATAGCTAATTCTCTCCGGGGTGTGAAAAATCCATCCCCAGAGAGATGTAGCTATGCCGACCTAACTCCTGGTGTAGACAGCACTAGGCTGAAGGAAGAATTCTTCTGTCAACCTAGCTACTGCCTCTTGGGGAGATGGATTGCCTATGCCAGGGATGGCCAACCTGAGCCCGAGAAGGAGCCAGAATTTAATAATGTACATTGCCAAAGAGCCACAGTAATATGTCAGCAGCCCCCAATCAGCTCCCCAACCCACTCCCAGCACCTCCGCCCACCGGGAGCTCCACCAATCAGCACCTCCCCCTCCCACCCCGCACTTCCCGATCAGCTGTTTTGTGGCATGCAGGAAGCTCTGGGGGGAGGGGGAGGAGCGAGGGTATGGCAGGCTCAGGGGAGGGGGTGGGAAGGGGTGGAGTGGGGGCAAGGTCTGTGGCAGAGCCAGGGGTTGAGCAGTGAAACATTGGAAAGTTGGCGCCCATAGCTCCAGCCCCAGCCCCGGAGTCGGTCCCTATACAAGGAGCCACATATTAACTTCTGAAGAGCTGCATGTGGCTCCGGAGCCACAGATTGGCCAACCCTGACCTACGCTGATGGGAGAACCCCTCCTATATGCAGGTAGTGATTACACTGAAGTGCTACAGCAGTGCAGCTGTGCCGCTGTAGCGTTTTAAGTGTAGACAAGCCCTCAGTGTAGACATACCTTCTAACATCTTTCTATCCCCTCTATCTCTCTTCTCACCCGAGACCTCTCATTTGCCCCTCCTTTTCATATCCTTGGCATAGAATCATAGAATATCAGGGTTGGAAGGGACTTCAGGAGGTCATCTAGTCCAACCCCCTGCTCAAAGCAGGACCAATCCCCAACTAAATCATCCCAGCCAGGGCTTTGTCAAGCCTGACTTTAAAAACCTCAAAGGAAGGAGATTCCACCACCTCCCTAGGTAACACATTCCAGTGCTTCACCACCCTTCTAGTGACAAAGGTTTTCCTAATATCCAACCTAAACCTCTCTCACTGCAACTTGAGACCATTACTTCTTGTTCTGTCATCTGCTACTACTGAGAACAGTCTAGATCCATCCTCTTTGGAATCCCCTTTCAGATAGTTGAAAGCAGCTATAAAGTCCCCCCTCATTCTTCTCTTCTGCAGACTAAATAATCCCAGTTCCCTCAGCCTCTCCTCATAAGTCATGTGCTCCAGCCCCCTAATCATTTTTGTTGCCCTCCGCTGGACGCTTTCCAATTTTTCCACATCCTTCTTGTAGTGTGGGGCCCAAAACTGGACACAGTACTCCAGATGAGGCCTCACCAATGCCGAATAGAGGGGAATGATCACATCCCTCCATAGGCGCCAACTTTTCCAGGTGCTGGTGGGTGCTTACCCTCGCCCCGCCCCGACTCCACCTATGCCCCGCCCCCTCCCGCCCTTGCCCAGCCCTGTTCCAACCCCTTCCCCAAAGTCCCCGCCCCAACTCCACCCCCTGCCTGCCCCTATTGGACTCCTTCCCCAAATCCCCGCCCCAGCCCCACCTCTTCCCGGAGTGCACTGCATTCCCCCTCCTCCCCAGTGCTTGCTGCCATGAAACAGCTGTTTTGCGGCGACAAGCGCTGGGAGCTAGGGGGAGAAGTGGGACGCGGCATGCTCAGGGTTGGAGGTGGAGGCGGAGAAGAGGTGAGCTGGGGTGGGGAGCTGCTGGTGGGTGCAAAGCACCCACCAATTTTTCCCCGTGGGTGCTACAGCCCCGGAGCACCCACGGAGTCTGCGCCTATGCATCCCTTGATCTGCTGGCAATGCTCCTACTTACACAGCCCAAAATGCCGTTAGCCTTCTTGGCAACAAGGGCACACTGTTAACTCATATCCAGCTTCTTGTCCACTATAACCCATAGGTCCTTTTGTGCAGAACTGCTGCCTAGCCACTCGGTCCCTAGTCTGTAGCAGTGCATGGGATTCTTCCATCCTAAGTGCAGGACTCTGCACTTGTCCTTGTTGAACCTCATCAGATTTCTTTTGGCCCAATCCTCTAATTTGTCTGGGTCCCTCTGTATGCTATCCCTATCCTCCAGTGTATCTACCACTCCTCCCAGTTTAGCATCACCCAAGGCATCACTTAACATTTTGCTGTCCCAGTTTAACTATTTGTAAATGTGATGTATTACTTCCCAGAGTCATGTGAGAATTAATTAGGGTGATTATAATGAATTTTGGAATGAAAATCTAAAGTATAAGTGTAAAATGACGATTGTTGCATGACCACCGCTTCTGGGACACTGCCTGAACTCTGTCTTTGCTGAAATCCCACTCCTTGCCTCCAGCTACTCTACAGAATGCATTGTCCCCAGAACAGTGCCGACCTGGCTGTTCTGCACAAAGAAGCACCAGCATATTTCTCTTGGCCTCAAACAACTCCACAGGCATCACATTCATTTCAGCGCCCAGTTCAACATTGCCCCTCTTGTTTCTAAAACTCTCCACAGCCTTCAGGCTGTTTCATTCTGTCTCTGTCTATTTCCCTCCACACCCCCTTTATCCATTTAGCACTGACTTTCCCCACTGCTTGTATCAGAGCCTTGTCTTCCACCCCATCTGGAACAGTCCTGCTGCCTCTTTGATTCCATAACCGAGGGCATAATTTTACCGCAGAACCTTCATTACTAATGCTGATAACCAAACCAGAAAGGACACAGTTTGACCTGCAGATCTCAGGTTGCATTTGCTGGGGGGGCAGTTAAGAAAAACCATGGATTAACTCCTCGCCCCATTGAAATCAATGGGAACTTTGCTGTTGACTTAAATGGGGGCCAAGATTCCACTTGATATTTTTATCTGCAATTGGAGAACATTTATTTTGGAAGTCACAATAAGTAATGAATCCCACTGTGCTATTTTTAGAGTAAGTTTTCAGAGTATAGCCACACTAGCTCTCGGTGCCTCCTTCATCCATCTGTAGAACTGGTATAATAATGCTGAGAGTGGAGTGAGGCTTAGCAGTTGAATGTTTGCAAATTGCTTTGAGATGCTCTGATGAAAGGTGCTACAGTCGTGCAAAGCATCATTATACTACATTCTCTCTGTAATGGGGTCTACAAACCCCATACTGAGTTTAGGCAGGAGTGGGAAGGGAGCCTCTCCTGTCTGCAGGCGAGCCACTTGACCACACCCACACGTAGCTGCCAGAGCTGCCAGTCATGGAGGTAGGCACGCCCAGCTGTGCCCCGTGGGGGAAACAAAGCCTGCTATAAAGGAGAGAGTGCAAACAAGGAAGGGAGGCAAAAAGGTCTGGGACGGAAATGGGGTAACACCCCTGCTCCAGGCTGCCTCCATGACTGCAGCCAAGAGTCTGAGACACACTTCTGGACTCAGTCAAAGTTCTGAATCAAAGAACCATCCTGAGCAGGGGCAAACTAAAAGGGGTGCCGATGGGGGCAGCAGTGACTCTCCAAAGAAGCACACCCAGCGCCAGTGATGCTCCCGTTCTCTGTAAATCAATTTCTGATATTTCACATGAAGGATGCTATGCATAATTATTTGTATTTTATCTATATATCAGATATACTGATATATATATATATATATATATATATACTCTTTATCTGAGACCTATCTATGGAAAAATATTTTATGTTAATATTTTAAGCACAATCTTGTAAAGATTGTCTTTGTTTGGGTGGATGCATTTATAAGGTTATCTTATGTAGTCCTGTAGCATAATGCAGAGTGTATAAACAATATGGCTGGACTTTATATTTACTGCTTGGAGAACCATACTAGCTGATTTATTTAAGCATTGCTTCCAAGAAATGAGTATGTTTAGAATCTCAATGAAACTTTCAAATAGGAAAGATACTTTCCACCATAAATATTAGCCAATGACTGTGTCTATAAAGGTACTCCTGGGGATATTTAGAAAACCAGTTTATATTACAGCTCTACGTCACACTGTATGTACATGTAGTCTGTACATTCCTTTTTATTAAAAACACTTAGGGACAAATTGTCCCCTGTGGGTTATTCCTGAATACAAGACTACAATCTCCACTATACACTCTATCTATAATTACACATGCCTCATATGTGCAGGTGACATTCATGAGATAAATTGCTAAGCTATGTTATATAATGTCCTATATTAGTAATTTGCATCGAAATATACTTGGATGATTTACGTGATGAAGAATATAATTAATATTGCATATATGTCATGGCTGACAAAGCTACACACAATGAGTGTAATCCATTCCACTTTTTATATACTCAACACCTCCACAGAGTGTCATTGGACTTTAGGATGTCCCTGTGGGATGGATTTTACATTTAGTCCTCTAACTTAGTGGAAAGAGTGTAGAATTGCTGATACAACTACTGACTACAATGTGAGCTGGCCCATGTGGGGTGCTTTATTACAGCTAGTATGTGAAATATCTTGTGCTCATGAATAGTGGTATTAGCTGCATTTGTTTTCAAAGGCTGTATAAAAATAATACAGTGGCACGGTCCAGAATCTCACCCCAGTAATTTCTCCGAAAACATAACTCGTAACTACTAAAAATAGTAAAAAGGTTGATTGTATTCTCGGTTTGTGGTCACTCATGGTAATTTGTGCTAATACACAAAGGCAGATTAATTACATGATGTATATGATACTAT
Organism: Caretta caretta; assembly: GCF_965140235.1. NCBI lineage: Eukaryota > Metazoa > Chordata > Testudines > Cheloniidae > Caretta > Caretta caretta. The sequence continues at coordinate 47,802,426 of NC_134206.1, read as the reverse complement.
GTTATAGGATGAGACACTTTACTGCTAGATATTGGACAAGCTCTCCTAATAGTGGCCATTATTGGAACCATATACTGCTGAATTTGAGTGGCTTCTTGCAAGCCTTAACAGAGACTTAGGCCTATTCTATGCTACAAAGTTAGGTCAACATAAGTGGACTTGTGTCAACCTAGTTGTGAATACGTCTACACTACAATTTGTCTCCCACCAATGTAAGCAGCCCATTACAGTGACGCAGTAGCATCATCTCCTTGACTGATGCAAGTGTAGATACTGCATTAGTTGTATTGACCCTCCCAGGCCTCCAGCTGTCCCACAATGTCCTTGACACTTGGACAGTGGTCACAATTTTGAACTCCGCTGCCCAGGGATCACAGAGACCAGAAGCCTACCTGTACCCCCCTCCTTTAAAAATTCTGCTATGTTTTTTAATGCCTTTTCCTGATTGCCCACCTTGGTCAGTACACCTATCAGTTCTCCTTTGTTGTGTGCCTCTGACCAAGCTGGCTCCATGTGCATAGACCACTGGACGTGTTCCTGGCTGGAGCAGGCACAAAGTCTTGTATCTCCTTGGCCTGTGGGGAGAAGAGACTGTGCGAGCACAGCTGTGGAAAGCTACAGAAATATCAGCATCTATGCACAGAATGCACAAGAGATGTTGCAATGGGAATAGTCATCGTGCTGCATGAAAGTCAAGGAAATATGCCAGGCATATCACAAGGCATGGGAAGGCAGCAAGAAATCTAGTGTTGTCCCCACAGACCTTTTACTTTTAGAATAACTGCATGCAATACATTGGCAGTGACCCTACTAGCACTCTGCTGACAACTGTGGACACTTCAGAGGCACCTGAGCTGCCATAACAGGGAAGAGGAGGAAGATGGGAAAGAGGGGAAAGAGAAGTGATGGGGGACTCAAACCATGACACGAGCCAGGAACTGTTTGCAACTCTGCCTGAGTCAAGCCAGTCCTGACAGGCAAGCACAGATTAGCCTGATGATGAAGGGCAAGGGAGCTTGGGTAAGTGTGTACATGCATTATTCCTTGTCTTTTTTGGCTTTTTGTGTCCTGAAATCTCCTTTCTCTCCCTCCTTCCTTCCATCCCTCCTTCCCTAGCCCTGGCTCTTCTTCCCCATTTAACAATGGCGCCCATCCCATCCATAAGTCTAGAGAATACAAAGGTATTGAGTTTTGATTAATTTATTGGTGTAATGTTGTAAACTAAAATGTTAGGGACTAAATACACAAAGAGTAGTTTGGCAATTTGATTATACAGTCCACACCAGATAGCATCCTGTGCTCAAGGGGAGGTAGAACAAACACAGAATTAAAGTCAGCATCGGCTTTTCATTTTTTCGGCTTGCTGACATAGATGGGGGTGGGAGGCATGCAGAGTAAGTTGTTGATCTGAATAGGGATGTCCCTTTTATCCTCTTGAGAGATCTCGAGGAAACTTTCATGGAGATGCTCTCCAATCCTCTCCCAAAGATTTGTAGGAATGGCAGCCTTGTGTCTTCCCCTGCAATAGGAGACTTTCCCATGCCACCAGGGCCGTGCGGAGGAATTTAAATTTGACCCCTTTTGGGGTGGCACAGGGGCTTGCTGCCCCCCTTCCTTCTCCTCCTTTCCCCTGGCCCCAGGAGGATCGCTGCCCCCCCTTCCCACCCCTTCCCTGGCCCAGGGAGGAGCTCGCTGCCCTCCTCCACTCCCCTCTCCCGGCCCTGGGAGGATCTTGATTTTCCCTCCCTCTACCCGGCCCTGGCCAGGAGCTTGATCTTCCCTCCCTCCATCTTGCCCCTGCCCAGCCCTGGCAGGAGCTCAATCTTTCCTGCCTCTGCAGCCCTGGAGCAGGAGAAGTTCTGTGCCCCTGACCATTATTGGGGATGTCCCTGCTTGTCCCCCTTTGTGCACACCTCTGCACGCCACTCTGCAATGAGTGCGGCTGGCACCATTGCAGTAAACAGGCTATCAAGATATGGGCCTGGGCATCTTCAGGAAGCCAGTAGCAGGTCAGTCCTCTGTGCTTTAGTCATCCTCAGGAGTCTGGTGGCAGCTTTTTTCCCTTTGCCTCACATATATTATGCAGTACACCATTGGCAGCTCTACCCATGGGATGTTTCTCTCACTGAGATCCAATATAGGCTATGTCTACACTGGCAATTGAATGACAAAACTTTTGTCTTTCAGAGGTGTTACTCCCCACCCCCACAAGACAAAAGTTTTGCTGCAACAAGCACCAATGTGAACAGCATGTTGTTGGCAGGAGCGCTCTCCTGGAGGTGGAAGGTTTTTTTCGGCAGGAGAGCCAACAAACAGCGGCTACGCTGCACCATTTTTAGCGGCACGGCTGTAGTGACACAGCCATGTTGCTAAAAGCTAGGTAGTGTAGACATAGCCATTGTGAGTAAACAGCACCTATGTCCCTTCAGTCTACCAAAAGCATTCAACAGTCAAGCTGCATCTGCTGAGCTGGTAGTTCCATCTTTTCTTGGCGCTGTCAAGATGGCCAGTGTACGGCTTCATGAGCCAGGGGAGTACAGGGCAGGCTGGGTCCTCCAGAATCATTTCAACATCGCCAATGGTTGGTAACCAGCTGGTCAGGGAAGAATGTAGCTTTCTGAAAAGTCCTGTGTGCTTAGAGATGTGAGTATCATGCACCTTCCCTGACCTGCCCACACCGATATCAGTGAACCATCCCTGGTGACCCACCAGCACTTGCATAACCATGGAAAAGCATCCCTTGCTGTTGATGTACTCAGTGATAAGGTAGGCTGTTGCCAGAACAGGGATATATGCAGGGCCGTCCTTACCCATACGCAAAGTACGCAGCTGCCTAGGGCACCAGGAAATTTGGGGCACACAGCTGCGTGCTGCTCCTTCCCCTGTCCTGCCTCTTCCCCAGGGCCCCCGGGCCTCCAGGGCCCCTCTTCCCCACCCCAGCCACGCCTCTTTCCTGCCTCTTCCCCACCCCAGCCACGCCTCTTTCCACCCCTGCTTTGCCCCAGCCCCGCCCCCACTCCTCTGAGCTCTGCAGCAGGGTTGGGCCTGCACTCACCGGTGGCGGGAAGTGCAGCAACCCGGCCCCAGCTGCGCTGCCGGTGAGTGCTGGGGGGTGGTTCCCCCCTGCACCACAAGCCAGCCCTGTCCCACCACGGAGGCCTGGGGCCAGTCCCCCCGCTTCCCTCCCACAGAAGCCTTTGCCCCCCCACCCCCATGGGGTGGACAGTGGGGGGCTGTGTAGGGCCCCAGAATAGCTAGGGACGACCCTGGATATGTGTGCTATCTATCACCTCACCACAGTTCAGGAACACAATGCTGTAAATCCATCCACTATTTCCTGTACATTACCGAGAGTCAGACTCTTGTGTAGCAGGGGATGCCGAATGGCATTACACACTTTGGTGACCATGGCCCTCACTATGGATTTTCCACCTCCAAACTGATTGCCCACTGACTGAAAGCAGCCTGGGGTTGCAAGCTTCCAGAGTGTGATCCTCACTTGCTTCCTCGCTGACAACGCAGCTCTCATTTTGGTGTTCTTGCATCGGAAGGCTGAGTTGAGTTTGGAATACAGATCAAGGATGCCCAAATAAATCTGTTAGTCTTTAAGGTGCCACCGGACTCCTTGTTGTTTTTGTGCATACAGACTAACACGGCTACCCCTCTGATACTTAGATCAAGGAACGTACCTTTCTGCAGACAAACATTCTGCAGCCACTGTTCATCATCCCAGATCTGCATTTACAATGCAATCCTACAATGCTTGTTTCTCAGGCCCAGAAGTGGTGAACCACCATTTGGAGCTGCTCCACAAACACCACCACCAACCTGACATTTTGAGTTGCTGTATCCATCAGCATCCAGTTATTGTCCTTGAGTATCTCCACATGTCCCTCACAGCAATCTTGCTTGAGCAGTACTCTTTCAAAAGTTGCAAATACAGGTGAATCATGAGTCCTGTAGTAACAACACTCATGAGCATTGTGCTGAGCTTGGCAAGCTTCCACCAGAGATAGCAGAGGCCAAAAAGCGCCACGTGGAACTATAGGAGTTTTAAAAAATTGTGTGAAAATTATGGGATGTGAAAAGTATTGTGGGATGGAGAAAATGACATAATGTGAACTTGACCCCTAGCTCCCAGAAAACCCTGAGTGAATCGCTGATATCCTACAAACACTGGGATACCAACCATGGTGCACTGCATTTTACATGAGAGCAAACACTCCTGGTGAGTATGTGCAGTACCAATACAAGCACCCATATGTGCATGTGCCTGAGTGATATATGAACTTCGGTAGCTGTACATCATCGACCAACCTTGGTCGTGGCCTTAGATCCATTTATAAAGTTTAGAATCCACCTTTACAGCATATTGATGATTCCATTAGACTACTTTGTTTAGTTTCTGAGCCTTTAATATGGATACCTGTGATATACAACCTGATTCATCTCTCATCTTACATTGATGTAAATCAATTGTAGGGCTCCATGTTTGTCACGGAGCCAGAGGTGCGGAAGTCATGGATTCCGTGATTTCCTGCAACCTCCATGACTTCTGCAGCGGACAGTGTGGCTGACCCCGGGGTCACCTGCTCAGAATGGGTTTAGGTAATTATTTAAGAATTATGGGAGAGGACATTCTGTTGCTCTCCTGATACAGCTGTGTAGCTTCTCCAGTGCCCACCTTCTGCAGCATTTACCTGCAGACACGTACCATTTTGAGTAGACCTTCAAAACAGTTTTCATTGCATCCCTCCAAATGTAACCATCTTCTGTTTACTTTGATCACAGCACACCTGAGAGGACAGCTTGAAGATACTGATACTTTGGGATACCCACCCCAAATTTAACACTCACTGAGGCAACGGGAATTGGAGTGGTATGGGGTTAGTCCCCACCCTTCCCTCATTTTTCCTGGGGACAAATCAGGAAGCCCCTTTTATGCTCGGCTTTTGCCCTTCCCTTTGGGACTTGAGTTCTAAGAAGGGTCTTGCTGGCAGGTATGAGTCCGGTCCACTGCCTCAGCTGCCATCACAACAGAAGTTGGAGACTGTTCCCACCGTTCTCCTGAGCAAACAGGTGTTGTCATAATTGTCTTCCCCTTTACTTTTGATTCCTTTTCTCAAATAATCCACCACTTTATGAACATATTCCCTGTGATTCATTTTGTGAAGTTTTCTGAGATTTCTAAATTGGAGGCAATATGCGTCTGGGGTAATTTGAAACCTACTGAACATAGACTTCTTATACTGGACATATTTCATAGCGTCACTTACATCCATATCATTGAATACTTGCAAAGCTTTACCAGTCATTTGGGAAGTAAGTCATTCTCCAGGGGTTCTGTGTACCGTGCATATCCTTTTGAAGGTGGGTAAATAGTCTTCAATGCAATCAATCCCCCTGTAACTGTTGGGCACACTTTATCTCAACTGTGACTACCTGGTGAAGATTACCTACTGGCTGAGGGACCTGACTTTCTAATTTCAGCCTTTTGATCATGAACTGCCTTTCCAGCTCTTTCCTGAGCTGCTGCTTTCTCTCCTTCCTATTTTTGCCCTTCTAACTCGAGTGCTCTCTGGTGGGTCTCTTCTTGCACTGTGCGTTTCTCTTTAGCTGCCCATATCTGGAATTTGCCAGAAGCTGGGAATGGGCGACAGAGGATGGATCACTTGATGATTACCTGTTCTGTTCATTCCCTCTGAAGCATCTGGCATTGACCACTGTGAGAAGACAGGATACTGGGATAGATGGACCTTTGGTCTGACCCACTATGGCCGTTCTTATGTTCTTATGGACACGAATACAGTTGTAGTCTGCCTGTGTCCACAATACAGCCCTGTCTACACTTGAAAGGGTTTGCCAGGAGGGGGTTGAGATACACCAGCAGAGCTCTACCAGAAAACCCTCCTTGAGGAGACACAGCTTTTACTGGCAAAAGAGTTCCCCAAGTGGAACATGTGATACAAGCAAAAGGACTTGTTGCCGGTATAGCTGCATCTACAATAGGGCTTTTGCCAGCACAGCTGTGTTGGTAAGGGGTGTTCTAATCAACTTAGCTCTGCTGGTAAAACTTTTAGGTGTACACCAAGCTGGATGGATGGAGGGGTAGGGGCATGGGCGGTGGGTATAATAGGCCTGGCACTGACGCAGCCGCCAGAACCTCGGTGCGGGGTTTGGAGGGGGGAAGTTTTTGTTTTATTATGCTCCATGCAGGTTCTGGGGCAGCTGAAGAGGCAGTATGTGCTATTCGGCTTCCCGGGTTCATCAGTAATGTCCCTGGACTCAAGAGAGATTATTGATGAACCCTGGAAGTTGAGTAGCAAATATTGCCTCCTCAGCTGCCCCAGAACCTGCATGGGGCACAGCAAAAGCTTCTTCCCGAGAGAGCCAAAGATGCTTTTCCCCGTGGTGGTTTGGGGTCTGGGGAGGGTTCAAAAGAGAACTAGATACATTCATGGAGGATAGGTTTATCAATGGCTATTAGCCAGGATGTGCAGGGATGGTGTCCCTAGCCTCTGGTTGCCAGAAGCTGGGAATGGGCAACAGGGGATGGCTCATTGATGATTACCTGTTTTGTTCATTCCCTCTGAAGCACCTGGCAGTGGCCACTGTCGGAATACAGGATACTGGGCTAGATGGACCTTTGGTCTGAGCCAATATGGCTGCTCTTATATTAATTCTCATTCCTTCTCCACTTTTGCCATCTCCAACATGGTGAACTCCAACTTTATAGCTGTTTCACTGAGACCTGTGCTTGCACATAACTTATCTTGTTCCTTGACTGAAAATCTCAATTCCTTCAGTATTTATTTCCTGAGTTGTGCATTGCTGCTCCAACTACTGCCTCTTTAGTTTGGAATACGATTCTTACTTAGTCACTGGGTGCTATTGTCTGTTCTATTTCCCTTACCTGAAATAAACAAAAAGAAAATAACAAACCATAATCTTTTTCATTTCTGTTTCCAGCCATCTCATCTGTGAATCTCTCAGTATCCATGGGCTGGTGGTCTACACTAGAAAATTAGATCAACCCAGCTAACGTCTCTTGGGGTGTGAAAAATCCACATCCCTGAGAGATATAGTAAAGCTGACCTAAGTTCTTGTGTAAACGGTACTAGCTCGATGGAAGATTTCTTTCATTGATCTAGCTATCGTACTGCCTAAGGGGTTACGCAGAGGTCTTCTGGGGGTACATCAGCTCATCTAGATATTTGCCTAGTTCTTTTATTTTTGCTTGGAGCTTCAGGGATGGCAGTTGGGAGCTTCAGGCTACATAAAAAGCACTAGCTAAGTCAGTACAAATTAATATTTCATACAGACAACTTGTTTGTACTGCTCTACATGCTATCCACTGAAATGTGAGTACAATATTTATATTCCAATTGATTTACTTTATAATTATATGGTAAAAATGAGAAAGTAAGCAATTTTTCAGTAATACTGTGCTGTGACACTTGTATTTCTATGTCTGATTTTGTAAGCTAGTTGTTTTTATGTGAGGTAAAATTTGGGGGTACACAAAACAAATCAGATTCTGGAAAAGTTGAGATCTACTGGTTTACAGTAGTATGTTTGGCCATGTCTTGATGGGCAAAAAGATAGGATTTTCTATCAAATTTGTTCAGTCAAGTTAACATAACACAATTGACAAGTCTTCTTAAAGAGTGCTAAAATGTAGGTTAACACATTGGAAGTTGAAGATCCTAAGCTACAACAGAGCCACTTAACATGACTCCAAACATGTTAGGTTAAGTTAAGCTTTTCAGTTGTGTTAATCTAACTCAATTGAGCTGATGAGTGAAAAACACACCTTTTTTGTCTGTCAAAATAGGCTTTAAGACTGAGAGCAATTTTTGATTTTGGTTGCATGTCCAGAGTGGAAAATCCCACCTGTGTAAACTCCAAAAAGGTCAGATCTTGATTTAATAAATTTATCTTTAGAAAGCAAACCTCATTTGCCAAGGTATAAATTAGCTCTTATTGGTAAGGTTAAGATTTTGTCTCAGTTATTTTTAGTAAAAGTCAGAGACCAGATCACAGATAATAAACAAAAATTCATAGAAGCACATGACCTGGTCTCTGACTTTTACTAAAAATAACTGTGACAAAATGGGGATGAGCCCCAGTCCTGCTGCGAGAAGGAAAGGGGAGGAGGATCCAGCACCCGCTGCCACTAGGAGCTCCGGGGTCCCCCAGCTGTCTGCGGTGGTTCGGTGCTGTGGGTCCTCGGCTCGGAGCTTCAGGGCTGGCAGTTGGGAGCTTCGGGGTTTCCCTGCTGCATGTGGTGGCTGAGAGCTCTGGGGTACCCCAGCTGGGAGTTGCGGGGGCTCCCAGCGGTAGCTGGGAGCTTGGGGTGCCCTCCGCCCCCCGTGACAGCACAGAGCTCCTGGGCACCCGGGCAGCATGGCTGCAGCGCCTCCAGCCCTGGTGTGCCAGGCAGCTGCCCCAAACCCCGGTACCCCAGGCGGCCATGCAGTGTGACCATAGCACTCCCAGCCCTGGAGTGCAGGTAGCGCAGTCCTAGCACTAGCCACCCTGAGTCCCTGCGGGAGGCAGGCCAGCCAGCCAGCTCCAGCTCCAGCTCCAGCTCCAGCTCCAGCTCCAGCCCCAGACAGCCTGGCCATGGCAGAGTGCTGGGAACTGCAGAAGGGGGTCTGGGGGTGGAGCATGGGCAGGGCCATGCCAGGCTGTTTGGGATGGCACAGCCTCCCACTGTCTATGATACTCGCAGCCCATGGCTCCGGGGCTGGTGGCTCGGAGCTGCGAGTCTCCTCACCGCTCGCATCGGCTGGGAGCTCTGGGTCCCCCAGCAGTGGCTGGGAGCTGCTGGTGCCCCTGCCACCCGTGGCAGCTCAGAGTTCTCAGGCCCACATTGGCTGACAGCTTCTGCCCTGCTGCCCCGGGGCTGAAGTCACGGGCGGCGGGTGAACCGTGGGCTCAGGGAGGCTAGTCCCCTGCCCAGCCCACCCCTTCTGCCCGAGGCCCCGCCCCGCAGCCCCAGGATGCCCGAACACCTCCAGCCCCAGAGTGCTGTGTGGGTGGGTGGTGCGTGGCCCCTGGAGCACCAGGCCCCACTGCTGGGTGGCCTAAGCACCAGTATGGAGCTTTACCATGAACAACAATCGCTCAGTAGGCATATGGGCTTTACTTCTGCAAATGGACATGGAGGATAGTTTTTTTCAAATCAAATTGGGGTTCTCTTCCTCCTGCAGCCCTAGTTTCCTAGGCACGCTTCACTCCCCAGCCTGGGTGCTGCAGCCTCAGCGCCCCCAGCACAGGGTGGGCAGCCCCAGTGCCTCCAACTGCCCCCAGCCCTGGAGCACCAGGGGGCATGCCCGGGGTCTCCCCAGTGCTGGGTGACCCCAACTGCCCCAAGTCCCAGCCACAGGCCGGCTGTCCCAGAAGAGAAGCAGCCTGTCTGGGCTGGGGTCCAGGGGGAAGTGGCAAGCAGGCAGGAGCCTCAGGTGGAGCATGGGCGGGGCCACATAGGGCTATTTGGGGCGGCTTAGCCTCCCCCAGCCTATGATATGCGCTGCCAATGGCTGAAGCATCAGATGTCATGGAGGTCTCAGAAGTCACATAATCTTAACCTTACTTATTGGAGACTGGATGTGTGAAGGCATTGCTAATGAGCTATAGAGCCTTTCCCCTGTGCATCACCAATTTGATTTCAGCCCAGCTCAGCAGGATTAAAAATCATTCCCATCTGTTGGAAGTTCAGTGGGTGAGTGCCAGCTTCCACCTCACAGACTCACAAACAGTGTATGGGTACGTGGGAGGACAGGTGAAATAAGGGGGTGGGGAGGCACTGTGTGGGTACGTGGGAGGATGGGGGACAAATGGGCTGTGAGGGGACAGGCAACGTGTGGGTACGTGGGAGGACAGGGGTCAGGCAGAGTGTGGGTGTTGGGGGGACAGGCAGTGTGTGGATATGTGGGAGGACAGGGCACTGGCAGGCTGTAGAGGGGTAGGCAAAGTGTGGGTGTTTGGGGCAGACAGCCTGTGGATACGTGGGAGGACTGGGGACAGGCAGTGCGTGGGTGTTGGTGAGACAGGCAGCGTGTGGATATGTGGGAGGACGGGACACAGGCAGGCTGTGAGAAGGGGCACAGGCAGGCTGTGGGTGTGGGACAGGCATGGTGTGGGTATGTGGGAGGACTGGGGACAGGCAGTGTGTGGGTGTTGGTAGGACAGGCAGCATGTGGATACGTGGGAGGACGGGACACAGGGGGCTGTGAGTGGGGGACAGGCAGCATGTGGATACGTGGGAGGACAGAGCACAGGTGGGCTGAGGGGGGGAGGGTGGACAGGTGTGTCTGTGAGTCATCAGATAGGCCAGAAATCACCATTTCAGCTTTTTAAAGTCTCATGAAGGGTGGTGTCTATGGAGTCGGGTAACCACCTGCCCCGGGTGTGGCAGGTGGAGGTGGGGGGTCTGTGGCGGCGGGTAACGCTGCCCCCCCTGGGTGTGGTGGGGAGTATGTGGGGGCGGGTAATGCTGCTCCCCCGGATGTGGCGGGTGGAGGTGGGGGGGAGGTCTGTCAGGGCGGGTAACACTGTCACGTGGGTGTGGTGGGTGGGGGTCTGTGGGGGCGGGTAAGGCTGCTCCCCCGTGTGTGGCGGGTGGAGGTGGGGGGGAGTCTGTGGGGGCGGCTAACGCTGCTCCCCCGTGTGTGGCGGGCGGAGGTGGGGGGAGTCTGTGGGGGCGGGTAAGGCTGCTCCCCCGTGTGTGGCGGGCGGAGGTGGGGGGGGGAGTCTGTGGGGGCGGCTAACGCTGCTCCCCCGGGTGTGGCGGGCGGAGGTGGGGGGGAGGTCTGTCAGGGCGGGTAACACTGTCAGGTGGGGGTGGGGGGTCTGTGGGGGCGGGTAAGGCTGCTCCCCCATGTGTGGCAGGCGGAGGTGGGGGGAGTCTGTGGGGGCGGCTAACGCTGCTCCCCCGTGTGTGGCGGGCGGAGGTGGGGGGAGTCTGTGGGGGCGGGTAATGCTGCTCCCCCGGGTGTGGCGGGCGGAGGTGGGGGGGAGGTCTGTCAGGGCGGGTAACACTGTCACGTGGGTGTGGTGGGTGGGGGTCTGTGGGGGCGGGTAACGCTGCTCCCCCGTGTGTGGCGGGCGGAGGTGGGGGGAGTCTGTGGGGGCGGGTAAGGCTGCTCCCCCGTGTGTGGCGGGCGGAGGTGGGGGGAGTCTGTGGGGGCGGGTAACGCTGCTCCCCCGTGTGTGGCGGGCGGAGGTGGGGGGAGTCTGTGGGGGCGGGTAAGGCTGCTCCCCGGGTGTGGCGGGCGGAGGTGGGGGGGTCTGTGGGGGCGGGTAACGCTGCCCCGTGGATGTGGTGGGCGGAGGTGGGGGGGGGAGTCTGTGGGGGCGGCTAACGCTGCTCCCCCGGGTGTGGCGGGCGGAGGTGGGGGGGAGGTCTGTCAGGGCGGGTAACACTGTCAGGTGGGGGTGGGGGGTCTGTGGGGGCGGGTAAGGCTGCTCCCCCATGTGTGGCAGGCGGAGGTGGGGGGAGTCTGTGGGGGCGGCTAACGCTGCTCCCCCGTGTGTGGCGGGCGGAGGTGGGGGGAGTCTGTGGGGGCGGGTAATGCTGCTCCCCCGGGTGTGGCGGGCGGAGGTGGGGGGGAGGTCTGTCAGGGCGGGTAACACTGTCACGTGGGTGTGGTGGGTGGGGGTCTGTGGGGGCGGGTAACGCTGCTCCCCCGTGTGTGGCGGGCGGAGGTGGGGGGAGTCTGTGGGGGCGGGTAAGGCTGCTCCCCCGTGTGTGGCGGGCGGAGGTGGGGGGAGTCTGTGGGGGCGGGTAACGCTGCTCCCCCGTGTGTGGCGGGCGGAGGTGGGGGGAGTCTGTGGGGGCGGGTAAGGCTGCTCCCCGGGTGTGGCGGGCGGAGGTGGGGGGGTCTGTGGGGGCGGGTAACGCTGCCCCGTGGATGTGGTGGGCGGAGGTGGGGGGGGGGTCTGTGGGGGCTGCCCCCCCCCCCCGCACGGGTGTGGTGGAGGAAAGGGAAGGGGTCTGGGTTTCACCCACCCCACAGGGAGCCTAGCCCGCCCTCAGCCTCTCTCTGGGCGGGGGGGAGGCGGAGCAGCGGGCTACCCAGACACCAGGGCCGGGCGTCGCCCCTCGCCTCCATGGCAACGAGCCGCCGCCGCAGCTCGCAAGCCACGGGCTAACGGAGCCGGCAGGCTGCGCCTCCCCCCCCGCCCCCGCACGCGGGCACGCACCCAAGGGCAGAGGTGCAGGTGGCTCCACCAGGTGAGGGCAGGCTCTGACTGGGCGGTGCCTATCGCGGCTGCTGGGGCGGGGACGCGAAACAAACCCCGAGAGGGGCAGTGGCGCGAGCGGCGTTGGGCGACTGAACGTTCCTCTGTCCTGCCGGCCGCAGGGGGAGGGAGGTGCGGAGCCTCTGCCGCGAAGCAGGATGGGCGACGTAGTTCTTGGGCTCACGCGTTCTGTGACGCCCAGTAGAGGCGCGGGCGGGAGCGGACTACAGAGCCCAGCGCGCTGCGTGTAGCCGGGTGGGGGGCACAGCCTGGCTTTGCCCCGGCATCTGAGCCTTTGCGGGGGTCGGGGGTGATTTGTTGGGGGCCCGGAGGTGGGTGCGGCACCGGGGCCTGCGACAGCGCCGGCTGGGCCCCTGCTTGGGGCCGCTGCCGCAGACGGGGGCGGTATAACGGTGCTGAGGCTGCTCCCCCGCCCCACCGTCTGTCGCGGGATGGTGGGGCCTCCGCATCTCGGGCGGGGCCCTGCGAGCGGACAGACCAGCGCCCCAGAACCAGGCAGGGGGCTGGGAAACGCTCCCCTCGCCGGGGCTGGGGGAGGGGGCGCGTTGTGCGTGGGGGCTGGAGGGTGAGTGCTGGGGAGAGGAGGGGGAGCTGGCAGGGGCGGGCTGAGTGCTGCATAACGAGGATGGAGAAGTGGGGGTGGGGAGGCTGAGTGCTGCATAACGAGGATGGATAGGTAAGTGGGGGTGTAAGGGGGGGCTGAGTGCTGTACATTGAGGATGGAGAAGTGGGTGTGTAATGGGGTGGGGATGAGTGCTGTGTGAGGGGACATGGGGGAATGAAGGAGGTGTGTAAGGAGGGAGTGAGGGCTCTGGAGTGTCATCCAACAAATGATTTATTGTATGTTGTGCAATTCTAATGCACCTCTCAAACACTGACCCTGTTGCGTTAGCCGCTCTACGCATGCACACAGCCAGTTTTATTTTTTCATAGTTCCTTTTGTCTTTGAAATGCTCAGCTCTTCCATCCTGATTCCACAGCCTCCTCTCCCGAGGTTGCAGATTTAGCGTGTTCTGCAGCTTGTCCCTTTAGAAAAGACAGAAAACAAAGTTTCTGCTCCGAAGAGATTTAGCATACAAAAGTCTGTGTTCAATATAGTAATTGGAGATGGAACAAAATGTTAGGTCATGCTTCATCCTGTAGGGACTAGTGCAGGATTTTTCCTTACAGTCTATTCTTCGGTGGCTCGTGGCCTCTACTTTTAAAATGATGGACATTTGTTTCTAGTGGGGGAGGAAAAAACATTTCCTATCCTAGACACACCATATTTTGTGCATTTTACTCTAGTTGTAGCAGATGCACTGAGATTTTACTTGAGCCCCTGTGAGTGGTTTCTAAAGTGTCCAAAGAGGAAGGATTGATTGGTGAATTAGCATATGATTTAGCAGTCTAGTGATTTCTTTCCCAACCATTCCTAAGATATTCACAAATTGTAAACATTTATAATTTAATTACATTTGAAAAATTGCTATCTCTTGCTGTAAATGCAGTCAATACATTTAGTATGCTGCTCAGTTGGGAAAAGTTAAATATTTTCAACTTATTTATTTTATAGTACCCAAATGTGTGATACATCCTTCAGAGAAGAGGAAAAATGCTGTCCCTACCCAGAAGAGTTGGTGCTGGTCTACACTAGAAACTTAGATTGACTCAGCTATGTTACTCATTGGTGTGAAAAATCCATACCGCAGAGCAATGTAGTGAAGCTGACGTAAGTCCCATGTAGACAGCACTAGGTTGATGGAAGAATTCTTCTGTTGACCTAGCTATCACCTCTTGGGGAGGTGCATTACCTATGCTGATGGGAGAATCTCTCCCATTGGTATAGGTAGTTTCTACACTAACGTGCTGTAGCATTTCAACTGTAGACAAGCCCTTGACATGGCCTAAGAGTGGGTTGTATATATGTACAGCGCTGCAGTGGCACAGCTGGTGAGAGCATTCCTGTTGGCATAAAAAACCCACCTCCGTGAGCAGCATAAGCTATGTCGGCAGGAAAAACTCTCCCACTGACAGAGCGCTGTGCACATGAGTGCTTATGTCAGTGTCACTTATGTCGCTCGGGATGTGGAATATTCACACCCCAGGGTGATATAAATTTTGCTGACATCGGCTGTAGTGTAGACCATGGGCGGAAGGTGGACACCCCTTTTGGGGAGGCTAGCCCCCTAGCCCCGCCCCATGCAGCAGAGTCCTGAGCCACCCAGACCACCCCTCCTGCGTCTGGAGAAGCCCATCAGAACCCTAAGCCCCCACCCCAATCTCTGGAGGAGCCCTAGTGCCCTACCTGAGCCATGGTCCCCAGCAGCCCAAGCCACCCCTGGCCATGCTGGCCTGAGCCACCTCCGCGCCGGCAGGAGAATGAGAAAGGCGGCACACCTCCCCCAGCCACCCAGCGGAAGAATGGGAAGCTCTTTATATGCACCATGCAGGTTCCAGGGTGGCTGAGGAGGCGGTATCTGCTACTCAGCTTCCTGGGTTCATCAGTAATCTCTCTGGAGTCCAGAGAGATTACTGATTACGGGAAGCTGAATAGCAGATACAGCCTCCTCAGTTGCCCCGGAACCTGTGTGACGCATAATAAGTTAAAACTCTCAAATGGTGTCCTGTGGCAGCAGCTGTGCCAGGGAAGGCCTATTATACCCGCTGGCTGTGGTGTAAACATAGCTTTAGACATAACACCATCAGTAAGGATTACAGCAGTAGGGAGGGAGATAGCGTAAGGGAGAATGAGGGTTACAGCAAAAGCATAATGCAGCTATTTGCTATGAGATGTACACATCTTAGTGCTTTTCTTTTTTAATGGGAAAATAAAACAGGTCACATTAAAACCAATGAAAATAACGGACTCATTTATTGTAGACATTGCAGGAAAAGTGAGATTTTTTTTTTTTTGAGCGCAACTTAAATGAGGCGAGGGTAGTGCCTTGGCAGACAAGAACAGGGAAGGTGTTGCAGGTATAATGGGCAGCATGAAAAAAGGCAGAAAAGTGAATGAAAATGGGGTAAAGGCTGGTATCTTTTGCCTCTGTATTTTCTCAGCTGTGCTGCTCTTGGTAGTTAATGTTCCATTGAAAGCAAATGAAAAGTTAGGATTCTTGCTACTTGATGTTTATTTACAGTCACAGGACAAACTCATTCTACCTGGAACTTTTGGCATCAGTAAAGTTATTTATAATCAGCTGCTAGAAAATATATATGCTAGGCATATTCAAGTCAGACTTTCTAAGACTGGGAACCAAATGCTGCTTGCTTTACTCATACCCATAGTCCCACTGAAGTCAATTGAAATACTTAAATGAGAGTATGGCAAGAAAGATTTTGACCCTGGATGTATAGTTTAAATTTTAATGTCTGAGCACTGAGGGTATGGCTACACTTGCAGATGTAGAGCGCTTTGAGTTAAACCCACCTTCGGAGAGGACAGTAGGGAAAGCCCTGCAGTCTGTCCACACTGACAGCTGCAAGCGCACTGGCGTGGCCATATTTGCGGAACTTGCAGCAGCATTGGGAGCGGTGCATGATGGGCAGCTATCCCACAGAGCACCTCTTCCCATTCTGGGGCTGTGGCTTGTGGGAAGGGGGCGGAGGGTGCAGGGCATTCTGGGTCCTATCCCAACGCCCTGTGATGCATCAGTTCGCATCCCAGCGATCCCTGTGCTTCCGTCCACATTTGGTGCCATCTTTCAACGTTTTTTGTACTGCGCGCTCTGTCTTCTCTTTTGGTCTGCGGGAATGGAGCCCGAACTGCTGAGGAGTATGCTGATGAGTCTTGCCAGCACGTCACATTTGGCAGTCAAGTTATTCCTTATGATCCAAAGTGACAGTGAGGACTCCGATGATTATATCGACTTGAGTAACGCATATGACATGAGTTTGCTTGTGGCATTCATGGACATGCTCACCACGGAATGCTGCTTTTGGGCTCGGGAAACGAGTACTGAGTGGTGGGATCACATCGTCATGCAAGTCTGGGATGATGAGCAGTGGCTGTAGAATTTTCGGATGAGAAAAGCCACTCTCATGGGACTGTGTGAGGAGCTTGCCCCCACCCTACGGCACAAGGACATGAGATTGAAGCTGCCCTGATGGTGGAGAAGCCGGTGGCTATTGCAATCTGGAAGCTGGCAACTCCAGACAGCTACCAATTGGTTGCTAACCAGTTTGGAATGGGAAAGTCGACCATTGGAATCGTGTTGATGCAAGTTTGCAGGGCCATTAATCGCATCCTGCTCAGAAGAACCATGACTCTGGGTAACGTGCATGACATTGTGGTTGGCTTTGCACAAATGGGTTTCCCTAACTGCGGAGGAGCGATAGATGGCACACACATTCCAATTCTGGCACCAGCCCACGTAGCTTCAGAGTACGTTAATCGGAAGGGGTATTTCTCTATGGTTCTCCAGGCACTTGTGGATCACCATGGGTGTTTCATTGACATTAACGCAGGCTGGCCCGGAAAGGTGCATGACACACACATCTTTCAGAGCACCGGCCTGTTCAGGAGGCTGCAAGCTGGGACTTTTTTCCCAGACCAGAAGATCACTGTAGGGGAAGTCAAAATGCACACTGTGATCCTTGGAGACCCCGCTTAACCTTTAATGCAGTGGCTCATGAAACCCTATACAGGGAGCCTTGACAGCAGCAAGGAGTGGTTCAACAAGAGGCTGAGCCTGTGCAGAATGACTGTGGAGTGTGCTTTTGGCGTTTAAAGGGCCCCTGGTGCTCTCTGTGTGGGAAGCTGGACCTGGCCGATGACAGCATCCCCGCGGTTATATCCGAGTGCTGTACCCTCCATAACATTTGTGAAGGGAAGGGTGAATGATTCACTCAGACATGGAACTCAGGCTCAATACCTAGAGGCTGAATTTGAACAGCCAGAGAGCAGGGCTATTAGAGGGGCCCAGCGCAGGGCTGCAAGGATTAGGGATGCCTTGAGGGAGCAATTTGAGGCTGAAAGCCACCAGTAGTGTCTGGTGCCCTGCCTGGGAGTGAAGTGCAGTGGTTCCAATGTTAGTAGGAATCTGTGTTTGCTATGCTGACTTGCAGTGCCTGTTTCTTTCCTGGACTAAGGTATCTTTTACTTTATGCAATAATAAAGAACGTTTTCAAAGCCAAAAAATCCATTTATTGAAAAGAAAATAATTCATTGAAAAGAAACACAACTGCTTGGGAAACAGAAAGGGCAACAGGGTGGGGTGGGGAATGGTACAATCACAGATTTGCTTATGTCCTGTTATACTCAGCCTTCCTGTCTGGAGTGCTGTGCAATGAGTGCTGCACTTCAGGATGGCTGTACTGCATGGTGATGGGGTTTGAGTGCAGTGGGTAAGGGTCATAGTTTTCAGGGCTGGGTTGTGAAGCTACAGGTGTTGGAGGCAGCTGGTGGCTGTAAGAACCTGGATGTTGGGGAAAGTGGGTTGGAGGTGACATGGGGGCACAAGGGAAAGAGTTTTGGGACAAGGGCTGCAGGGGGGGTCGGGCATGGTAGTGCTTCGCCTGCATGGCTACGAGCATCTGGATTGAGTCTGCTTGGTGCTCCATTATGCTTATCAGCCAATCTGTGCTTTGCTGCTGGAGCACCGCACTTTTGTGCTAGTGATCCTCATTCTGCTGGCGGATCCTCCTTTTGCTGTCCCGCCACTCCTACACTTTTTGATTTTCATTACTTGAATGCTGCATTACTTCATGCAACATGTCTTCCTTGCTTCTACGTGGCCTCTTTCTGATTCTTTGGAGTCTTTCGGCCAGTGATAACATGGATGGCTGAGATCTCAAGGTTGCATTTGTAAAGGCAAAATGCAACACTTAACAGAGGCAGCATTGTTCATACCAGACAGAGCAATGATTCCCCTGTACTTCAGGGCAAGCCCAGTCTACACAATAGCATAATTTGCCCGTCCCAACGCGAGTGCACATAACCTACAGGATCCCCAAAATGGTGAGTAAGCACAGGGTCAAGCTTGACTGATTGTTTCATGGCTGAACTGTCCTCTGGGTTTCTGTGTCTTGGGGAGAGTCAACAGCGGCAGGGGGCCCCTATACTGAACATTGTCCCCACATTTTCCACAGGAGTTCATCCTGAAGAAATCTTGCTGCTGAGGGTGACCTGGGAAGCAAGGGAGGGTCTTCTACTGCAATGCGGATTCCACCCTGGCCCATATGCAGCCTGCCTGTGTGCAGCAATGGTCCCCTCACCCCTCACGGCACAGTGTCGCAGACAAGTTAGCCTTACTGGGACCAGGAACACAGTGGCTCTCCCGAGAAACCTGCGCAAGCGCATTGCCCAATTTCTGGATGAGACCTCTGAAGAGATCACTGAGACCAATTACCACGATTTGAGAGAGCACATCAATGACCTATTTCGCATCTTAGGCATGCATGCAGCCCTAACCATCCTCACCCCAAGAGCCTCCACCGAATAACTTCCTTCCCAAAATAAAAGCCGCTTACTGGGAATTTCCTCAGATGTTTGTCCTTCCCCAAGCACCGGCCCCCACGACTGGCTACCTTCCTCCTGGCTTGAGAACAGCTCCTGGCTGCATGCATCTAAGGATTCTGGGGTGTTTTCCTCCATCTCGGCACCCTTGCTCCCACTTTGCTGCTCCTCCTCCTGCCTTGTTGGACTGGGCTCTGAAGTGTCCATGGTGGTACTCTGAGTGGAGATGGGGTCGCCCCCAAGTATCACGTCCAGCTCTTTGTAGAAACAGCAGGTTGCAGGGGCAGAACCGGAGCGGCTGTTTGCCTTGGGGGGTTTGCGGTAGGCATTCCACAGCTCCTTCACTTTATTCCTGCACTGCAGTGCGTCCCAGTCATGGCCCCTTTCCATCATGTCCCTTGATATCTGCCCAAAGGTATCATAATTCCTATGGCTGGAGCGCAGCTGGGACTGGACAGCTTCCTCCCCCCAGCCATTGATGAGGTCCAGCACCTCGCCATTGCTCCATACTGGGGATTGCCTGGCACGTGGAGTCATGGTCACCTGGAAAGATTCGCTGAGAGCACTCCACACCTGGGTGGGCAAACAGGAAGGGTATTTTCAAAATTCCCAGAGAATTTAAAGGGCGGGTTTGATGGTTGGTCATCTCAGGGCAGGGCAGTAGAGTTCAAAGTGATGACCAGAGTGGCTAGAACAGGCATTGTGGGACACTTCTGGAGGCCGATCAGAGCACACTAACAGACCAGGGCGTCCACACTCGCACTGCGGCGCTCCAGCAGGGGTGCACAAAACGTTATTCCACTCACCGAGGTGGAGTACCAGGAGCGCTTTAGCCGCGAAGTCAGAGCACTCTACGTGCCTTGCCAGTGTGGACGGGTAGTGAGCTAGTGCGCCTGGGGCTCCTTTAATGTGCTGTAACTCGCAAGTGTACCCTAGCCCTAACTTATTTTACATTTCATGCTGTGGGATAAACATTTCAATGTAGATCCATCCATTATTAACAATGGTTTATCATTTCAAAAATATACGTCTTGCAGTAACAAGAACCATAATTTCTTCAGAAGATACAAATACAAATAAGATACAAATTCACTGAAGTTTCTGAGATAAAAAGACCAAAATTACACTGGGATTCAAATTTAAGAAATATTCTAAGTATCTGTTTAATCTTTTCTCATCCCCTCAAATTTATATTTTCAATCAATGACATTGCATTGCTTCTTATTATTTAAAGTAATATTTGTTCATAGTAGTGCAAACAATGCATGCCATTTCCAAACATTCAAGAAGGAATGGCAGGTACTCCAAGGAATGCACAATCTAAGGCTGGGAAGACAAGTGGGCAGAAGTTAGGGCAAGGTGGATCAATAACAGGCCTTGTATATGCAGGTCAATTTGATTATACAAATATGAGGTCATCTTCAACATAACTAATTGTCACTCAAAAGAGTCACCTTTTTAAAAATTGAGATATCGAAAGATTTGAAACCTGCTACACCAATAATAGAGAACTTGTCTCTGGTGTCTACTTGTCTCAACCAGGGGTTCTCAAACTTAATTGCACGGCATCCCCCTTCTGAAAACAAAAATTATTACACAACCCCAGGTGGTGAGGGGGACAGAAGCCTGAGCCTGCCCTAGTCCCGCTGTCCTGCGTCAGAGGGCGAAAGCCCAAGCACCAGTGCCCTGGATGGGGGGAGTCAAAGCCAAAGCCCAAGGGCTTCAGCCTGAGGCAGGGGGCCTGCAACCTGAGCCCTGCTGTCCAGGGCTGAAGCCCTCGGATTTTGGCCCTGGGCCCAGCAAGTCTAAGCCAATTCTGGCGACTCCATTAAAATGGGATCACGACCCACTCTGGGGTCCTGACCCATAGTTTGAGAACCGCTGGTTTAAACCATTATTATCTGAGTAGATAAATATCTTTAGCTTGTTCATAATCATAAGAAGACAATTAGTTTGATTCCTACAGAAGTACAGTTTAAACGGGGAAAAGTACTGAGGCCTAAATTAAAGTAGTAGTATACATTCTGATCTTTGTGGCCCCGGTTTACAAACACGTATGAGAGAAACTTAACATTAATTTAGGGGGAACCACTCATATGCCTTAAGTTACTAATGAGCTTAAGGATCTGCTTGATTTAGCCTAAAGTCAGTTAAAATCCTTTATTGAGGGTTGTACTGGAAACAACTTTGAGATTTGAAGGAGGGACTAAAACTGGCAGTCCCGTCAAGAAATAGCAGAGCAATCTGTAGGTTTCAGAGTAACAGCCGTGTTAGTCTGTATTCGCAAAAAGAAAAGGAGTACTTGTGGCACCTTAGAGACTAACCAATTTATTTGAGCATAAGCTTTTGTGAGCTACAGCTCACTTCATCGGATGCGTACTGTGGAAACTGCAGAAGACATTATATACACAGAGACCATGAAACAGTACCTCCTCCCACCCCACTCTCCTGCTGGTAATAGCCCATCCAAAGTGACCACTCTCTTTACAGTGTGTATGAAAATCAAGGTGGGCCATTTCCAGCACAAATCCAGGTTTTCTCACCCCCCCACCCCCATACACACACAAACTCGCTCTTCTGCTGGTAATAGTTCATCCAAAGTGACGACTCTCCCTACAATGTGCATGATAATTAAGGTGGGCCATTTCCAGCACAAATCCAGGTTTTCTCACCCCCCCTCCCCACAAACTGTGCAATCTGTAATTCCTCTTTGTCAAGTACTTCAGAAAACCCTAGTACATAAGCATTAATGTGTTAGGTTAATTCATCAGAATTTTAATTTTTCCATTCCGTAATAGCACGCTATCTCTAATTATAACATTGATCAACTGCTTAGTGCTTTCTTCTTTAGTTTTGACTACCATTAACTTCTGAAATTTTTTTAAGATTCTGTTTTTGTTCGCAATTCAGGCAATTCAAATTTGTCCTCAAAAGAATTGAAACAAATCTCTTTTCAGAGGCAAGTGTTGATGCTACAGGCCTAGTACCTGGTGTCCCCTCTCCAAATATACTTGTAACATTTCAAAATGGATTTCACTTCATTACAGTCTGAAGACTGAAATGCAAGGAAAAAACAACTTGTTGCTTAATTTTTTCAGAGCTTCCCTTGTGTACTTTTAGGCCTGAAGTGAGGAAGGCATCCCTGTTGAGGACCACAATTAAGCACAAGCTCAGATCCTGAAGTCAATTGAAATGTAATCACATGCTTAAAATTAAGCCTTATTTTTTAAAGACCCTGGCTGTGCTGCATTAGCCTTACGATAGCTCGTGTTTGTAGAGGATTTATAGTTATTTTATTTTTTCCTTTTATTTTTCAGGAGAAGGTGGATTTTTGTTTTCTGAATTGTTTTCTTTGTTATTTCTCTATGATCCAGTTTAGTTGATTTTAGTTGATTTTGCTTTTTCCATAATTGTGAGGACCACTTATTTATTTTATATATTTTGCTTAGTTTTATTTCTGTGTTCTACATGGGGTTCTCAACTTTTTTCTTTCTGAGGCCCCCGAACATGCTATTAAAAACTCCACAGCCCACATGTGCTGCCACAACTGTTTTTCTGCATATAAAAGCCAGGGTTGGCATTATGGGGTAGCAAGCAGGGCAATTGCCCGTGACCACACGCCACGGGGGGCCCCAGGAAGCTAATTTGCTCAGGTTTGGGCCTCAGCCTTGCCACAGCGGGGCTCCGGCTTCAGCTTTTTGCCCTTCATCCCTGCTTAGCAGACCCCCTGTAACCTACTCGCAGCCTCTCTTCCCCTCATCATCATGTGGCTCTTTCCTACACTAGAGTAAAACAGCTTCCCATCACGTCAAGACATCCTTAGAAATGTCTTAGTTCACGGAACATTGGGAAGAGGAACCATTTACAGACATTAGTGTCAATATAGCTGCTACAGATGGGCCCTAAGTTTGCTTGTTAAAAATCCTGCACTCGCTAGGCTAAACAGGTCACAAGGGATATCAATCTTCATTCTTTGGCACATAAGCTGAACTGATCCCTAACTGGGGTCAGGAAAGAATTTTTCTCTTCTGTGGCATACAGTTCACAACTCATCAAGTACAGCTAGTATAAAAGGCTTTTTAGCCTTCTCTGGAGGATCATCATTATATTGGCTACTACCAGGGGACAGGTGTAGGCAAAGCTGGTAGCACTATCTTTTAAGATGGCCCAATATTTCCCATTATGAGATCTGGTTTTTAGCTGCTTATTACTTGCCAAACTTAAATCATTCGGGATGAAATTCTATATGCTAGGTGTTTGGTTCAGACTGTTTTTTTAAATTTCAACCAAAACAATTCAGCCATATCCGAGAACAAGGTTAGGGAAAAATGTATTTTACCCATGTTAAAAAATTCTGATGACCTTTTCTTTGAACAGCTCTGGTACCCCCAAGCTTTGAAGCAAAGACTTGAAATTGGGTAGGGAGTTGGCTTCTTAGAGCTTCCAATACGGAACTGGTTTCCAGCCATTAGAAGTTCCAGTCTTCAGGCATATCCAGTTCCAGTTCCAAGAGAGGGTCTCAGAAACCCAAAGGTAGCTTCGGAAGCCACACCAAATCCACTTTCCTTGGTGTCAGGAGATGGAGAAAAGAGGAATACAATGGCACCATTGCTCCATGCAGTCCTGTTCCTGAGGATCAGGCAGGCAATTGGCAATGAAAATTAAGGTGGAATTGTCTGGTGCTAAGGTAGGAGGTTCTTGTTATCAGAAGCCCATCTCCTTGGTTCTAAGGAGTAGGTCCATCTTATCTAGTTCTGATGGAAAGATTGTCTATTCTCCCCAGTTTCAGTCCTGGAGAGGCTACAGTTTTCATTTCAGGCTTCATTATCTGTTTTGCTGAGCAGAAATCCCACAATGCTCCACTTGCTAGGGTGACGTTAAAGATTCCCTTGGAACTGAGAATTTGGAGCTGAAGTTTCCTTATTGTTGCTTTGGTGCCATTGGAATAGAATGAGAGGTTCATTCTAGGGTCATTTAGTTCCTTTTGCCTCAAACTAGACCTTTCTTGGTTTCATCATCGGCACTGAGTATTTCAGTATATCCCTCTCGGTTGAGGTTTTGAACCCCACCTTCTGCCCAAGGGCTATTTTGCACATTTATCTGCCATGGGCCAACTGGCCTTCCTGGAGATCATAGTCTTGGAGGATAGGAATGGCAGTCACTTTTTAATCTTCCCCTTAGTATACCAACCTGCCAAACCCCTGTACTACCTCCTTCACTGAGATATGATTCAGATTCCACAGCTGAGGAAGAGAGTGTTGGCCATACTCCATACGACTGATGTTTCTCCAGAGGATGTTATGATAGACATTATCAGTATTATGGAAGATATAAAATCTTCCAAGACCTGCTCATCAGGACCGTGGACGCATTGGTCTTTGAGTTATCTACTATTCAAGAAAAGTCTCACAAATTGTTGGATAGTCTGGAAATGAGTTAGACAGAGGGGTTGTACTAATAATGGCCTCATGGATCCTACCAAAAATTTCTGGATGACACCAGCCTCCATCTCACCAAGTTCTCAGAAACTTTTCAAAGGGCTCCAAGCTTTGGGTTCACCCCAGTGATGTAGATCTGTTTTGACAATCTTTTTGAAGACATCCAGCGGCAGGGGAGTAACCTTGTTTTATGATTCAAGTAAAAGCAACATTCCTGGGACAAAGTGTGTCCAAGCTTTCAACACCACTGCCCATGTCATGTCCTATGATTTCAGAGAAGACTTGAGTTTCTATTGCTGTCAATTTGGCACGTTTCATGAGCATTGCAATTCATATTTGAAGAAAACCCAAAAAAGCTGACAAACATTTGCCTCATCAGACCTTGTTAGATACAATATGCAAATTAAAAGAAATTGGATAGTATACAGAAGTACATTTGTCTTTATAGTGCATGGAATGTAACTGAGCTCTTTAGACATAGAGTAGCTGGGAACTACTGGGTTAGAGATATCTTCAGGGCAACTGCTACTGAGAAGAAAATATTTTTAAAAGAGAGGAAGGATAGTCTCGTGGTTAAGGCGCATTCATATGGGAGTTGAGAGCTGAGGTAAATTCTTGACTCTGCCTCTGTTCCCAATCTTCTGCTTGCATGGCCTTTCCCTTTCTCCTGTCCTTTCCCTGTCTTGTATATTTAAAATGTAACCTGGTTAAGATGAGGTCTTTTGAAAGTTCCTAACCCAGTGGGCCCTTAATGTTGATTGGATCTCCAAATCACTCATGTAATACAAATAATATCATAAATGTAAAGCCTCATGTGATATATGATTCATGGGTAGCTGGTTGCTAATATATGTTGTGGTGTTACATAAATTAAAGCCTGATTCTGTCCACAAACACTTCGTTTGCAGTGAGATGGAGTGTAAACGTATCCTGCACTAGCCTGCCATGAACCAAGCGTCTATGATGTGGACCCTGTTGCCGTGCACTAAAAGTTCCCTACTGCGCTTTGACTCGCTTTGAAACTGGAATGGATTAAAGCATACTAGTGAATTGTTAGTGTAAGGCAGCATGGTTCACACAGGCACTTACCCTGCACTAGCCTGCTGTGTGCTATGTTTACACCCTAGCTTGCTGTAAACTGAGTATTGATGATAAGAGGGATCAGCATGGGTGCTGCAGTCCACTGGCATACAGTGATTTAACAGGCTCAGGGCAGAGGAAAAATACATAAGCTTTACCAGTCATCTGGGACAACTGTGGTTTTTTTTGTCAATAATCAGTATAATAAGGAGGTACTATAATAATCTGTACATCTAAATGGTAAAATGGATGTAAAACAGCCATGCAAGGAATAGCAAAACAAAAACTGCCTAATGATTTTCTGAATCATTATATAGCCTGTACGAGTTTTCGTCTTATGATTAAATGTTATGTTTTAGGTTTGTGAGAGACGATGAATTTGGCTGAGATTTGTGATAATGCCAAAAAAGGGAGAGAATATGCGCTTCTTGGGAACTACGACTCCTCTATGGTATATTACCAAGGTGTCATCCAGCAGATTCAGAGACACTGTCAATCAATCAGAGACCCAGCAGTTAAGGGCAAATGGCAACAGGTATGATGAAGTGGTATTGCATTGTATGTGGTAAATTTGGAAAGAAATACTGCATTGCACAAGCTTTTAAAATTTAGCCCAAGTATATATTGGTTAAATGGAAGTTCAGGATATTTATGTGGCAATATTTCTTGTGACATAGTTAGAAGGGATTCTTTAGTTCTAATTGAATCAATTTTCTTGTCTTCACTGGACTAATTGTGTGTGACTGCCTATTTTGGAAATACTATTATGTTAATGATTTCCTTTTGCTGTCTCATCTTTCATCCAACTAATATGCAGTAAGCTATGATGTGAGGAAATGGGCTTGTATCATTAAAAAGATCAATATAGTTGCAGTTATCTAAAACGTTATCTGCAGATTTAGATAGTACTCTTAGGCCCTGATCTCACAATCACTTGGGCATGTGCTCAACTTTATTTGCATGAGGAGTACTGTTGAAGTCAGTGGGAGTAATCCTGGGCTGAAAGTTAAGCACTTACATAAGCACTTCAGCTTTAATGACCTATTCTGGCCACATTCAAGTAAATGGCAAAATTCCTATTGATTGCAGTGATGGAAGGATTGGACCTTTTAAATCATTTTGAAAACTGATCAGCTTGTCTTCAGCCTTCGTCCTGGATTCACTCCGTTATACAAAAAGTGTTTTCTAACATCAACAAATTAATCTTTGGAGGATATGTGTACAAAGTGTATTCATAGTACAGATTCTTATTGTATAAAATTTATTTTGAATGGGAGGCAATATGTCTTGTGCACGTTTTTCTTTTTTAACTTTAACTAAGGAGATAATCTCAGGTAAGTATTTTAAATTTTAATTTTTGCCTGTTTACAGTAGTATCACGTACAAACATAAACCTGTATTGTCACCCTACTTTGTCCATTTTGCCTTGATAAACAGATTTTTTTTGTGTGTTTGAATGGAACTGAAGTTAACATAGAACATTTTGTCTACAACAACTTTAATTTAAACAGTGCCTTATATTTTGCCAAAATGTGTCTGACATCAGTATCAATCTAATTATATGTGTTTGTTTAAAACCTGCACAGCACATAACACTGGATCAAGCTCTATCCTTGGTTGCCTGCAAGGGGGCTCCTACTAAAGCCATGATACCAGCATGCCCAGATCCAAGGACAGAATTTGTCCCATTTGGACATGTATTTTAATAGATTTTAATTTGGAATGTATTTTAATAGATTCCACAAAAATAGGCAGTTTTTCTGCCCACCCCTCCCCGCCTCCACATGTAGCCTGTTAACTTGTTTTTTTTTTTAAAGTGATATTTGAAATCCAAGAGATTTACGCTGTAAGAATTTATCCAAACCCAGACTGACATATGTGAGTTAATGGACTGCAGGATCCAACACTAATATTGTTACACTGTGGAGCTAACGCAAATGTTTTGGCCTAAAAACTGTGACATTATCCCTCAAAGATTTCACATCTGTTGTTAATATTGTGTTTAAGTATTGAATCCATGATTTATGCATTTCAGCCCTTTTGTATGTTTTCCTTGCTGTTGGATTTATCTGCCTTGGAATCTAAGGCGACACCTGCTTATAGCATTAAGTCATGCAGCACACTGTCTGCTGCTTATCTGTTTCTACTGCTATGCCAGTCTGCTTCTTCCACCTCTGCACTAACTAAGATCAGTAGGTTGGGAGCAGTTTACCTCCCATTAGCACTACAGATTCGTTCTCACTCTTTCCATCGCTGCTAGAAGTTGACCCACAAATACTAAATATCATACTATTCATAGGTCTTTACATTGGGGCTATGAAAGGTCTTGGCACTTACTAAGGTTTGTCAAACTGCCACATTAACTTGACATTTCTAATACTTGGATTTCAAATTCAAATTAATTTAGTGCATTAAAGAAAAGGATTTCCTTGATTTCAGTGGGAGTTGGATCAGGCCAGGAGTCAACAGATAGTAGATTAACAAGTATGAGACAGATAATTCCTTAAAATGTATTTGAATGGTGCTAGTTATCTACTATAGTCTCTGACCAGTAGAAAATGGAAGTTGCAAACATACAATGCAAGTGAATAACTTCACAGTCAGACTTCCATTATAACAGTAAGAAAACGTGGCTGAAGTAATTTCTTTTATTGGACCAACTTCTGTTGGTGAAAGACATAGGCACCGACTCCATGGGTGCTCCGGGGCTGGAGCACCCACAGGAAAAAAATTGTGGGTGCTTAGTACCCACCGGCAGCCCCCCTATCAACGGGCTCTCCCTCCCACCAGCGCCTTCTGCCCGCTGGTGGGTACCCCGATCAGCATCTCCCCCTCCCTCCCTCCCAGTGTCTACCATTTGCTGTGGATCAGATATTTCGCAGCGTGAGGAGGCGCTGGGGGTGAGGGGGAGGAGTGAAGGCGCAGTGTGTTTGGGGAGGGGGTGGGAAGAGACGGGGTGGGGCACTAGGAGAAGGGGTGGAGTGGGGGCAGAGACAGGGGGAGCACCCCCTGGCAGATTAGAAACTCAGTGCCTATGGTGAAAGAAACCAGCTTTTGACCTCCACAGAGTTCTTCTTCATGTCAGCTTGTCTCTTTCACGAACAGAAGTTGGTCCAATAAAAGATATTTCCTCACTCGCCTTCATTCTCTCATATCCTGGGGCAAACATGGCAACAATAACACTGAAAACAAATTATAAAGGTAAGTCATGTTCCCAGTTTCTTCTGTTGCTTTAGTTGTCTTCTTAACCTAGGCTACCTTTATTGCCTCTCTTTCATATCTGTATTACTGAAAACATTTCCTGATGCTATGGATGTATTGTGACTGTTCAGCTCTACAAGTGAACATCTCTGTCAAGTTTTGAACAATATCAGGGCATGGATCTCGCAGCCCGTACTCTCAAGATTCCATTGAAGTGTAATAGGAGTAGCCACATGTTTGAGAGCTGCTGGATTGGACCGTGTGATGGGTTGGATCACAGAAACCGCCTTGGGGCTGGCAACTGATGTGCCAAGACTACTTCTGCCCCTGCTTTCCCTGCCCTCCCAGCTTGGGACTTCAGTGCCCTGCCTGGTTTGAGCCAGACCTGCTAGCGTGCTGCAAACCCAGACCCAGGTCTGAACCACGTCCCCTAACAGCTGTGGGCTTAAACTGAAAGCAGCTTAAGAAGTGTTCCTGTCTTTAACACTCAGATGCCCAACTCCCAATGGGGTCCAAACCCCAAATAAATCCGTTTTACCCTGTATAAAGCTTATACAGGGTAAACTCATAAATTGTTTGCCCTCTATAACACTGATAGAGAGATATGCACAGCAGTTTGCCCCTCCAGGTATTAATATATACTCTGGGTTAATTAATAAGTAAAAAGTGATTTTTATTAAATACAGAAAGTAGGATTTAAGTGGTTCCAAGTAATAGCAGACAGAACAAAGTGAATTACCAAGCAAAATAAAATAGAACATGCAAGTCTATGTCTAATACAGTAAGAAAACTGAATACAGATAAAAACCTCACCCTTAGAGGAATTCCGGTAAGCTTCCTTTTACAGACTAGTCTCTGGGTCCAGCAATCACTCACACCCCCTGTAGTTACTGTCCTTTGTTCCAGTTTCCTTCAGGTATCCTTGGGGGTGGAGAAGCTATCTCTTTAGCCCGCTGAAGACAAAATGGAGGGGTCTCCCAGGGGTTTAAATAGACTTTCTCTTGTGGGTGGAGACCCCCTCCTCTCTCCTATGCAAAGTCATAGAATCATAGATCATAGAATCATAGAAAATCAGGGTTGGAAGGGACCTCAGGAGGTCATCTAGTCCAACCCCCTGCTCAAAGCAGGACCAATCCCCAATTTTTGCCCCAAATGGCCCCCTCAAGGATTGAACTCACAACCCTGGGTTTAGCAGGCCAATGCTCAAACCACTGAGCTATCCCTCCCCCCAAAACATATTTGCATTGGCCGGGAATCGACCCCGGGTCAACTGCTTGGAAGGCAGCTATGCTCACCACTATACCACCAATGCATCTGGCTAAGTCTAGCTCCAAGATGGAGTTTTGGAGTCACATGGGCAAGTCACATGTCCATGCATGACTCAGTTTTTACAGGCAGAAGCCATTGTCCACATGCTACCTTGGACATCCTTATGTAGACTTCTTATGTGGATTGGAGCCTTCCAAGATCCATTGTGCATTAAGTGCTTCTTGATTGGGCACTTAACTTGCAAATTCCTTTCTAAAGAAGCTGACCAAATGCTTTACTAAGGCTATTCTAAAAATCAAGCAAGTACACAGCCAATATTCATAACTTCGAATACAAGAATGACACATGCATTACAAATAGGATGAATATATTCAGTAGATCATAACATTTACAGAGAATTGTTACATGGCATAGGTAGAATAAAACATATTCCAGTTATGTCATATATACATTCATAAGCATATTTCCATAAAGCCTTATGGGGGTGCACCGTCACAGACTGTTAGTTTTTTGTAAATGTTAATTTATTCCACGGGAGTGAACATTTTCTAAACCTTTTTTTCTGTTTGTAAATTGAGATTGTATATAAAAAATAAGACCTGTGCAAAAATTAAAACAAGTTTTTTCTGAAATCACTTGTTTATTTTGAAGGTCCGGCAAGAATTACTGGAGGAATATGAGCAAGTAAAGAGTATTGTCAACACGTTAGAGAGTTTTAAAATAGACAAACCTCCAGATATTCCTGTATCCTATCAAGATGAGCCATTTAGGGATCCTGCTGTTTGGCCACCTCCAGTTCCCGCTGAGCACAGGTAACTGGAAAGCACTATGGGATAGTTCAAACTTTAACTCCACCCTTGAACATTAATCCCTCTTAGCAGTGGACAAATTGATTTTTCAAGAGTCTGTTGCTACCTAAAAAGAATGATGCAGTTCAAATGTGGGGGTGATTTTTGAGGAATTGGATGTGTGTGAACGGTGGAAGAGGAAGTGTGTTTGGGTATTATGGTGTGGTAAAGCCTATGTATGGAGGTTGGGCATGATGTTAATGTTTCCATAACTGATTTTATTGACTTTTGATGATTAGTTGCTAAGAAATTCTCTTGAACAACTGTAACTCTCTAACAAAATTCTTTGTTTATTATAAATGCCTTGGAATCATAAAAATTACAGCTAGAAAAGACCTATTAAATCAGCCAGTCCAGATCCCTGACCTTGTAGAATGGGTTATTCGCTAGTCTGAACAGTGACTGTTTTTGAGGTCAGTAATTGTTCAGGTATGGCCTAAGGTACATAATATGTTGCCTGAAGCCAAAAGCTTCAGGCATTGCTTTAGTACTGAAGGAAGTCTGCAGACAAGGTGATGCTTTGCACAGCTAGGGCCTGATCCAAAGCCCACTGCAGTCCATAGAAATACTTCCATTGAATTCATTGGGCTTTATAACAGGCCCCTAATGTAGGTCTCTAGTCTAACTTTTTACAACATAAAAGTGTTACACATTGTAGTTAAGGGGGTCTCTGAAAATAGTTGAGTTGCCCATTTTGTTGTTTGAAAGAGTGGTCAGTTGTCTGATTTTTGATTTTTAATTTTTTTTTAAATAAACTATTTTCATGAAGTCCTAAAGGCTTTCATATCAGGTCATAGGAGGCTTTTTCTGCCAGTTGGAATTGAGGGACACAATAGAAAAAAGTAAAGCATCTATATTAGTTTTTGATGTCTCAAATGCCTTTCATCTGGAAGGATCCTGCTCAGCAGAACTGGAATACAAGCACCTGTGGGATGGTGTGACGGAGTAGGGAGTGGGGTGGATTGACCTGGGAATGTTGTGTGGGAGTTTTACTGGGACTGTCTGCATTGGTGATGGGGATATCAGGGTGTGACTTCACTTGAGGGACGATACCTGAGCATGTAACCTGAGCCCAGGATGGGGATTGGGGCCAGGTGACACCTTTGCCTGGGAAACTGGACAAAGGCTGGAGGAGGAGCTGGGGGGAGGCTCGGTGAGACTGCTGGAGGGGGTTTTTCAGTTGGGAGTTGACTGGGGAAATGGAGGGAGCCCCAGGGTTGGGATCTAAGCTCCCTGTTCCCCAGATGGACCTGACTGAGGGGGTCCTGTTGTGTGTACCTACAAGCTCTGATTTGGACTGTGTTCCTGTCATCTAATAAACCTTCTGTTTTACTGGCTGGCTGAGAGTCACGGTGAATCGCAGGAAGTGGGGGGTACAGGGCCCTGAGTCCCCCACAGATGGACAACAACAAAAAGGAGGAAGGGACTGGCCTGTTCAAAGTGCTCTTGGGATATTTATCATCTTGCAAGATATCACTGAATGATGTAGAGCTGAGTTAGTACAATTGGGAATTTTCTACACGATTTAGGAAAGCTAGTGACTGTATTTGGTAGTAATTGGAAGCCGTTACTAACCAAAGGCTATTTTGTAGTCTATATGAAATGTGTTTGGTTTTCTTAGTGCATTACCTAGTGGACAGGGGCCTGATTCTTCATTGCTTTGCACCATGTGTAGTATTTACCCCCTGTTCAAAGTGGGTGTAAAACATTACCATAGCTTGCTGCTTCAATTTCCCCCATCTCTACCTTATTACACTGTTGTGAGTGTCAAGCTATTGCAGTGACTCCAGACCATGAGTACCAACCTCAGGGCAGACTATTAAGAACCAGGGCACTAGACCCAAATTGATTGTGAATTCTATACTTGGATTTCACCAACCAGTTATCAAGTGGTAAGGCAATTCCCATCTTTTCATGTATTTATACCTGCTCCTGTATTTTCCACTCTATGCATCTGATTAAGTGGGTTCTAGCCCACAAAAGCTTATGCCCAAATAAATTTGTTAGTCTCTAAGGTGCCACAAGGACTCCTCGTTGTTTTTGCTGATACAGACTGACACGGCAACCACGCTGAAACCTGTCAACAATATTCAGGTTACTCCCAGTCCAAAGGACTAGTCATGTACCCAAGGTCAGTTGCACCTTAGATCTCATGCCAGAGACAATGCTTGTAACCAATCCTATAATAAATTATATACAGATTTATTAAAATATGAAAGGAAATAAGAGTTACTTACAAGGTTAAAGCAAATAAACAGATACACACAGATGAGTTGCAATCTTAAATTTCAAAAAGTAACAGAAGTTTCTATAATAAACAAGCTCTATATGTTTTATAGGGCTAATCCAGGCTAAGCAGCTGTGGGGACCTCTCACTTATGCCTAGAAAACCTCTCTCTATAGAGTCCAAGCAGCATAGATCTCCAGTTCCTTCTTATTAGGAGTTTTTATCTCCCTCATCCCTTGTTCTCTGAGCTGCAGACTCAGCTGAGGGGGGGAATCCACTTGCATGACTCATCTTCATGTGGGGAAGGGCAAAACAAATTTACGTTGTCCTCTTTAATGTCCCACAATAGTCCATCTGGTGTCACTGGACCTTCCGTGTTGGACAGGACATAACACCTTCTGTGGGAGACCACCATTTCACACTAGTTAATAAAAAGAAAAGGAGTACTTGTGGCACCTTAGAGACTAACCAATTTATTTGAGCATGAGCTTTCGTGAGCCACAGCTCACTTCATCAGATGTATACCGTGGAAACTGCAGCAGACTTTATATACACACAGAGAATATGAAACAATACCTCCTCCCACCCCACTGTCCTGCTGGTAATAGCTTATCTAAAGTGATCAACAGGTGGGCCATTTCCAGCACAAATCCAGGTTTTCTCACCCTCCACCCCCCCCACACAAATTCACTCTCCTGCTGGTGCTAGCCCATCCAAAGTGACAACTCTTTACATAATCAAGTCGGGCTATTTCCTGCATAGATCCAGGTTTTCTCACATCCCCCCCACCCCCATACACACACAAAACTCACTCTCCTGCTGGTAATAGCTCATCTAAACTGACCACTCTCCAAGTTTAAATCCAAGTTAAACCAGAACATCGGGGGGGGGGGGTAGGAAAAAACAAGAGGAAACAGGCTACCTTGCATAATGACTTAGCCACTCCCAGTCTCTATTTAAGCCTAAATTAATAGTATCCAATTTGCAAATGAATTCCAATTCAGCAGTTTCTCGCTGGAGTCTGGATTTGATGATGAGCTATTACCAGCAGGAGAGTGAGTTTGTGTGTGTATGGGGGTGGGGGGGATGTGAGAAAACCTGGTTCTATGCAGGAAATAGCCCGACTTGATTATGTAAAGAGTTGTCACTTTGGATGGGCTAGCACCAGCAGGAGAGTGAATTTGTGTGGGGGGGTGGAGGGTGAGAAAACCTGGATTTGTGCTGGAAATGGCCCACCTGTTGATCACTTTAGATAAGCTATTACCAGCAGGACAGTGGGGTGGGAGGAGGTATTGTTTCATATTCTCTGTGTGTATATAAAGTCTGCTGCAATTTCCACGGTATACATCTGATGAAGTGAGCTGTGGCTCACGAAAGCTCATGCTCAAATAAATTGGTTAGTCTCTAAGGTGCCACAAGTACTCCTTTTCTTTTTGCGAATACAGACTAACACGGCTGTTCCTCTGAAACCTGACACTAGTTAATGTCTCTCTCTCCCCTGTCTGGTGATTTACAGAGGTTTACAATACAACTTCTCAAATATTACCTTACAATATGGGATACAGATGTTATAAGTGAGATTAATGCATGCAGCAGCTCACAAGCATTCAATAAAATCTAAACACATTCTTATAATTCTAATACCTATTTTAACAATACTAACAGCCAGACTGGCTCCAGCTATGTATCTGTCAATGTTCAGTTGAGACATGGGGACCTTAGTACGAGCTGGTACCTGGTCTGCCAGTGTCACAGTGAGCTTTAAAGTTTGCAGGCGATTTTGGATGAAGGGCAGTATAAAGTGCAAAGTGGATTTATTTATTTATGTTGTTTATAGATTAAACTGTTTCTTGGTTTGGGTGTACGGTCATAGATGGGAGAGGTGACCCTCCCAGCAGGTCAGCACCACTTGTAAAATAAATTAAAGTCTCATGCAGCTGCAAATGAATAAATAAAATTACTTTCAACGGTAACAATAGCAGCAACTCTTCTGTTCCTTTACGCGTGATGAAAAAGTATTTGAAGTAAACACTTAGTAATCACATCCAGTTTGTGAAAGTGTGTGGGAGAGACTTTTAAAAATGAATCTTTCAGGAAAGTAGTTGCAAGTTTTGAAACAATGGCAGCAAACATGAATAAAGGGATTTATTAGAAGGAACGTTAGTTTAAATTGATTAAATCTTGGCCATATATTTTGTTCTATATTTCAAGTCTAAACGGACCTCCCAAGCAAAATGAATATGACCTCTCAGTTTAATCTTAAAACCAAATTCTGCCCCCTCGTACCACTGCTCCGCTTCCATTAAGGTCAGTGGGAGATATACAAAGGTGTACGAGTATGCAGTTTGGTTCTATCTAGTCCTAACTTTCTGGACAATTTGTAAGTGTTGACACTTTCACATGGGGGAATCAAGATTAAGAAAGGGTCACTTTTTTCTCATTGTCTTGCTCTCTTAGATATTGAGGCCTGTCAAAGTTCTTAGCTGGCCTATTTCCCGGAATTTCTTCTATGACTGTGCTTTTGAATATAGCATAATTTAGTCCCATGATTTATAGCTTCAGGAAACTGAACTCAAACCCTGAAACTGAAATCTGATTTGTTTTTTCCACATGCATTTTGGTTTGTTATTGTAGGGTTGGTCACGGGTGCTGAGCTGTTGGTATTGATCCTTTTTAAAAAAAAAATGCTTCACTGGTTTTAAAAAAAAAAAAAAGCGATTTTTAAAAATATCTCACAGTCACATGATGCTGATTGACAAATGGAGGGGAATGAATAGAAGATGGAAATTTGGGCCTTTTGGCTTTGAAAGTGATTTTTCAAGGGAGTTAGTGAAATATTAAAGCATTGTCTTTTTTTTTTTTTTTTTTTTTAACTGTGATTGATATGTTTTCTTTGTTTGCCAGGGCTCCACCTCAGATAAAACGTCCCAACCGAGAAGTTAAACCTTTGAGGAAAGAATCACCAGGATTGCAGCCGCGAGGGCCTGTGGGCAGAGCACACCCAATATCAAAAAGTGAAAAGCCTACCAGTAGCCGAGAGAGGGAATCTAGAGCTAAAGGGAGAGAGGACAAGGTAAAAACTGGGGAGGAGGGAGAGTTGTGTGTGCAGGGGGGAAGCATTTTTAAAAATAAATAAGCAAAAACTTAAGTTTTCCTGTGCAAGGGCAACGTGGAGGGTCTACATCAGATCGTGGACAAAGTGCATGTTAGAGTGATTCAGTTGTAATATTACCAAGCTGGGTACCACTTTAAACTCTCAGCGCTGTTTTTAATCAGGAAGGTTTTTTTTTATAACAGAACAGTTTACTGTAGCTTTATTTTTCTGCATGTTTCAGCAAGGTTATGGGCCTGATTCTAATCTCCTGTATAATAGTGTAAATCAGGAGTAAATTCTATTCAGTGTAAGAGGTCAGAATTGGGCCCTATTATAAAGTTTTCCAAGTAAAGAATATAGAAGTGAGACCAGTGAGATTCATTATATATTATGCATTTTTATTACGATTCTGCAGGATTTAAATTAAGATGAGTTAAAACAATTGAGATTGGTCTGTAAATTCTGCAGTGATCTACAAGTATTTACAAAAGTGTTTTTTAAGTATGTTCTTAACTAGAAGGTGGAGATATACCAAATGCATACAGATTAAAAAGACAGCCAAGCTTTTTAAATAATCCTATCATTAGGAAATTATTATTATAAATAACAAAACATTTAGAGGAAGATGTTTCTTTGAAAAGCGTTGTGGGGAAGACACAGTTGTCTGAATTAAAATGGGCTGGGAATTAAAGTTAGTTTTTTTAAAAGGTTTGTTGTAAAAAGAGAAACAATACTAGAGGAGAGAGAAGAAAGTAGGAACTGATTCACCAACATATAATTGTAGAAGACATTTCAAAAGGAATGCTTTTTGAGAAAGTAAGATGCATGTGTGAAAAATTGGGTGTTTATAACTGAAACTGCCTTACAACCTTAACTGTGGAGTCACTATCAGGAAACCATGGTATAAAGCAGTGATACGCAGAACTCAGTGGTTCAGGAGCCAAATTACCCAAAAGAGCCACAGTAGTGTGAATTTATTGTGGTGTTTACTACTATTCATAGTACTATTCATATTTAAACAGTCTGACAGGGGAAATACTTAGTTTTTATATACATATATAGTATTCGCACAGCAAATAAGTTAATAACTTAATTGGTTAACATATTAAAAGCATCCTGATTGGTTAATAACTTAGAGGGGTTAATAATTAAATCACACAGTGTTTTAATATTATGTGCTGCAAAGAGCCGCAGGAGACATGTTAAAGAGCCTCTTGTGGCTCACGGGTCGCAGTCTGAGTATCACTGGTATAAACAGTGCAGGACTGGAGCATAATGAGATGGCTTTATTTTTGTGAGATACGCAATCTTACCTATTTGGAGCTCGTGGTATAATACAGGTTGTGATTGGTGAGTTAGAAAATATTTTGGTAAGTTTTCATAGCTACACACTAAATATTCAAGAATGAGAAAGGACTTAAAGGGAAGAATCCAGCTCTGTCAAGGGATAGACAAAAGTGATCTTTGTATCAGTCATTTTTGATTCTGCGGAAGAGGGTATTAAGCAACACTAGTCCTCCTTGTCACTGGTTGTTTGGATATAGTCTTCTAGCAGTGCCACTGAATAAACTTCAAATAAACTTTGAAATGTAAAGTTGAATCATTTTAGAAATCTCTCTCTGCATGCTTAGAACAGCAAGATTTACAATAACAAGGGAACACTCTGCAAGCTATAAAAAGCTTTTCA
Organism: Caretta caretta; assembly: GCF_965140235.1. NCBI lineage: Eukaryota > Metazoa > Chordata > Testudines > Cheloniidae > Caretta > Caretta caretta. The sequence continues at coordinate 47,764,873 of NC_134206.1, read as the reverse complement.
AGAACGGTGAAAATTGTTTACAGTTCTGCTAGTGAAATGAGGAACTAGAATCATGTTGTGTGACCAGTTTAATACACCAGGCACGTATACATTCAAGTCTTGACTCTAATGAGGGTAAAACCATGCACTCTAAAGTTTCCTGTAAGGAGCATGATAAGGCTTTACTATGGAGGAGCCCGTGCTGGTACTACTTCTAGGACAGTAATTATCTGTGGGAGTAATACTACTACTAATCCTCATCAGGGAAGCCAGATGGAGAAGTTTCATAAATAGAAATATATTTCTATAGTACTTAACATTTTAAAATAGATTTTATCTGAATATTTTAAAAAAAACTTCTCATAGTTTACATTAATACCTAATATAAGCAAGAACTTAGATTTCTCCTACCAGTTTTATCCTTGTCCACTAATAAGCATTGATGTCATGTAGTGTTTGGAATGGGGCTGAAATTAGCACACTTCTTTTTGTCAGCACGTCAGTTGACATGAGATCAGTTACTGCTTATGTTCCATTTATTTTTAAATGTTACTGGGAGTAGGGCACATGTTGAATTAAATTCTGTTGGCTGTTCCATAGGCACTTGTTGCTATATATCATGCTGCTCTACAGCATGCAGAGAGATTTCTAAAATGATTGAATGTTGTGTTTTAAAGGGGATTTTTTTGGTTGCCTGGCCAGGTCTTGCTAGAAGTTGTAAAGATAAGATTCTCATCCACTAAGACATTGGTTGCAATGTGGCTGGTTGTAGCTTGTGCTGGGTATGCTAATGACGATATATAGATATAAATGCTCCCTTTTCTGGATTTGTAGCCAGAACAACCATCTCATCTTATGGGTTTGCAACCATCCTCGTCCCAAGCCATGTAACAACCTCTTCAATCTGATTGTAAGCAGGGTCATGGAGTTTGTCCTTTCTTTGCCTGTAAAGTAATATGCATGTTTATGGTGCTACATAATTAATCATTTTAATTAATACTATCCCACTCCGCTGGTGCTTATGCACTAGCACCCTTTTAAAATGCTGTTTCCCAAGTGTTGGTTTTTTTTTTCTTTCTCTGCTGCCCTGAAAGCCTCGAGGCTGGTTGTTGTGGTGCCCCCCGCTGGAATATTGTCAGGAATTTCAGCCTTTCAACCCAGCGGCTTATTTTAAATAGGCAATATGTGTATGTTACTAAGGTTGTATAATGCCCCGTGAGTACCCTAGGAGAATGTTTGGGAGTACTCTGAAAATTAGATGAGTGTCTTCTAATAGGGGAGCCACCACAAAGCCATGCAGAACAGTTCTACCAACTTAATGCTATAAAAGGAGATGCTGTTATGCCTGGAAAAGTATTCAGAACCACCCACGAATGTATAACTCAACCCTTATTTGGGCAACTAATCCTTAAATCTGTGAATAATACTATTTACGTTAATAATGGAGCTACTTGCAAGACTAGTGATTAATCACCCAAGTAAGGGCATCAGAATTGGATTTATTTGTAACTACTATTAATCGTTTTGTTGCATGTGAAAACTATAAATATTTTAAATCTTACTTTATTTCAGTTGTAGATAAGTAATAAAATGCCCTGTTCTACAGCTTGAGTGTCAATTTGGCAGAGCTTCTATTTTTGAGGGTTTATTAATTTCATTTTTTGGAGTTTATTTTTTAGCAATTTCTGAGTTTTATGTAGTGTCCAAAGAATCAGGGTTTTTCAGGGCTCTTTGTATATTCTGTAATGAGTAATGTATGCAATATACATTGTAATGTAATGCATAATCTCTTTGTAAGGTTCCCTAGTGAACTTTAATGTAGTACTGTTTCAACCAGCACTACCGTTAAGTGCATTAGGGAACTTCTAGAGTGCACCAGCAGGGTCTAAACAGGCCAATTAATGTGCAACACATAAGTGTGCTTTAGAAATTACACCCCTGTTGTCCTCATAATTGCTCCATGTAGACGAGCCCTTAAGTAACCCTTTCCAGTGTCTTTCCATTGTTTATTGGGTAAACACTGATTTCATTTTTATTTTGTTACACCCCCACCACCATCCATTTCAGGAAGGGTTTACTCAATACCTTCCCACCAGTATTCAAGCCCAGATCCCTGAGGGACCTTAATCTCGTTATCTCTGCTCTGACAAAGCCACTGGCAATGTGCTCCCTCTCCCACCTCTCCATGAAAGTGATATTCTCGGTAGCCATTACCTCAGTTAGATGGGTCAGTGAACTGGCGGCCATGATTGCAGACCTCCCTTACACTGTATTCCACAAGGACAAAGTGTCCTTACAGCCACACCCTAAATTCCTCCCAAAAGTAGTGTCGAAGTTCCACCTAAATCATTGCATCTACCTACCTGTTTTCTGCCCCAAACCACACCCCTCCCATGTGGACAGGGTCCTGCACTCCCTTGATGTCTGCTGTGCACTGGCATTTTACCTCCACGGGACTCGGTCCTTTCGCACATCACCAAAACTATTTGTGGCCATTGCTCACCAATCCAAGGGCCAAACCCTCTTCTCCTAATGAATCTCCAATTCAGTCTCTGGGTTTATCTGTGAATGCAACACACAATCCAACATTCCCCCACCCAATGGAGTCACACTAGTCTGCCTTGCTGATATCTCATGGCACGAGATCTGTAGTGCAGCTACCTGGCGCTCCATCCACATGTTCACGGCCCACTATGCCATCACACGAGCGATGGGTATGGAGGTTGCTGTAGACCAAGCAGTACTGCAGACTGTATTATATTTCAACACTGCTCACTAATCACCCACGTATGGCATACGTATAGGGACCATCACTCGAAGAAGAGGAAGTTACTTAACTGGAGGTTCTTTGAAATGTGTGGTCCCTATTTATATTCCAATACCCACGCTCAAGTCCTCTGCTGCGGGCGAGACTGCACAACAGTAAGAGGGACCCTGGTGAGGCATTGACCCAGCTGACCTATTATATCCTTGGCTGCAAGCATGAGGGGATGCACTACACTTGTGCAGGTCACCAGACACTGCTAAGAAACACTTCCAGTCTCAGGGGCATGGTGTGACCAATGTATGGAATATAAATAGGGACCACACATCTTGAAGAACCTCCAGTTACAGGAAGTATCCTCCATTTTTCACCAGGACTAAGATTGTCAAAATGTCTGCAAAGTGGCATTTAGTTCAAAACTAACTCTATGGCTTCAGGAAATACAAATGAGTTATGTCAGAACAGATTGTTTATAACATGACACTGTTTAAAAAATAAGATCTGCTGTGGAGGCAAATTTTCAGATGTGATTGTTTAGTTTATAAAAATTATTTATCATATAAATGAATGCATACAATTGAGAAGGCTTGTTATGCTAGAAGGTTGCCAACTTGTGAAAGCTGTGCGTAAGAGGACCATGAAGTGGAGATGAGAGCCTGTAGCATTCTTATATTTTATTTTTATTTGGTATAAGATTGATTTACTTATGCAGTTATTTTCAGACAGTACTTGTAGTATCCTTACAAATCCCTTTGTTCATGTTTTTCCTTTTATGCTGCCACCCTGTGATTGTTTGTAGTAATTACATGGTTATGTAATGGTCTTAGTGCGAGTGGATAAATAAAGTTGTTGGCATGCTCCCAGCACGCAGCAGCTGGGCGGATGGCTCTCTGGCGTTGTCTGTTTTTTGTTTTCACTACATAGATCTCACATTATCTTCTGCAGTATTTTGTTTGTGTGCCATCTTTTTGCATAGCAATAATGTACACTCTGGTTTGCCCAAATGTTGGAGCACACCTCAGATATGTTGTTCAGCCCTGCTGCTTTCTTTCACCTTTGCAGTGCACCAATAGCCTATTGAAGTATCCCTTGGCTTACTGCTATTAAAGCTTGGCTTAATTTTGTTTCAATTTAAAAATTCTCTTAAAATCAGCTTTTCAGGGTGCAGCAAATCCTTCCACTGTAAAAAGAAACCCCCCTAGCTCATTATAGGGGGATAAGAGAGAATTCAGTGTCAGAGAGAGTCTGCAAACACCTTTTTGTCACTGTGAATACTGTTCTTATTTTTGCTTTGATAGATAGGTAGGTAACTCCTGTCTTTTAAAATCTTTTCAACACTATGGGTCCCTTCTCATTGTTCCTTTTCTTCCTGACTGTGTCGTTTTGACAGCAGTTTCTGGTCCCAGTGCAACTTTCAACTTGCTGGCTATTATGGGTTCAGTTTTGTAATAAAAGTGAGAGTTGAAAGAAGCTAGAAGGGCACAGACAGCTCCCTGAAGGGCATGTGGGTTAATGGGCAAAGGGAGGAGGCATTGTTAACTGCCCTTTTCTCCTCTGCTAGCTCATTTGTCTCTCTGGCTCCCTCTTCCTATGCTGCCTCTGTCCACTTTGCCATAGGCTGCTTTTCTGAGGCAGCTGGGGTACTTTAACTTTGTTAGTAGTATTTAGAGGCTGTGTTAGGAACTCTAAACCAGCTTCCAATTTAGCCTAGTTCAGTTAAAAGCAATGCAGCTGCTCCTCAGGCTCCACTTAGCCCTGCTGTTGGGCTGGGAGGGGAAGTACATTCCTATTGAAGTGTTAGAGGAGGAGAATTAGAAGTGTTGCTTCAGAGGAAAGATGTTGCGTCACCCATAAGATCAGCAGAGCTGTGGAACTACTAACTTGGGAGTTTATGATCAGTTTGGGGCTGAGGCTGTTTTATCTAATTGTGGGACAGTTCTGAACACACCAGATGCTCCTGTAATTAAAACAATAATTAGGCTCAAATGTAGGGTTGCCAGCTTTCTAGTTTCTGAAAACTGGATGCCCCTGTTCCGCCTCTTCCCCCAGGCTCTTCTACCCCCGTTGCTTTCCCCCTCAACTCCAGTGTGAGTTGCCCCAAGAGACTTGCAAACCCCAGCTCCAGCAGGCGGCCTGGGAATTCAGGTAGCAGAGAGCTGCAGCCGTGTGGAAGCAGCCAGGCAGCCGCACTGGTGAGCTAGGATGCAGCAGTCCTGCATGGCAGCCTCCCGCCTCCTTCTGCGTGGCTTGCCCAGCAGCCCCCTCCCCTGCTCGCTTGAGCCCTTGCCACCCTGGAGTTGCCTTAGCGTGGCCGGGGGAAGCACTGGCTGGCGGGGCAGCTTTCTTTGCTTCCCTCCCACAGAACATTCTGTGTCCACTGGGAGCCCCTTAACCCGCTTGCTATGGGCCCCCACACCTGTCCTCCGCCACAGTCCTGCAAACTGTGCTCCTCAAAGGGGCAACAAGACTACCCCTCTCCTCCCCCCTCACGGTAACTGGACTTTCCATCAAAAAAGGTTGCCAACTCTGGCTGAAGCTATTCCAGGAGATTTTTTTCCCAACATGTTGTAATGTCATTTTCTTAAAATAGCCTATTAAAATCTCCCGGACTGCTTTCAATAGTCACTGGGAGATCGATGCCGATTCTGGGAGACTCCAGGCCAATCCTGGAGGACTGGCAACCCCAGACTCCTGACAACTCTACTTTAGGGCTCCTAATGCAGCCCTTTAAATGAACTTTAAAGTATCCTGACCGTGTGGGGGATTGTGTTGTGAGACAGAGAAAGGGAATAGGAAATAGACAATTGTTGGAGTTGGGGAAGAGAAGCAGCCAAGCAGGGAAGACCTTTTCTTTAAGTCCCGACTATATTGAAATAAATAAATAAAATATATATCCGTTAAAAACAAGGCAGAAAAAAATCTTATTTCTCCCATCAAAGAGAACAGGTATAGGGATACATCCGATGAAGTGAGCTGTAGCTCACGAAAGCTTATTCTCAAATAAATGTGTTAGTCTCTAAGGTGCCACAAGTCCTCCTTTTCTTTTTGCGGATACAGACTAACACGGCTGCTACTCTGAAACCTGTCATTATTGCTACTAGTTTGTAAATTAAAAAAAAAAAACATTTAAACTGATTTTGGGATCGAGGTAACACCCCTTTATGAAAGACGTGGGACTCTATAGCACATTCTGTTGGACTGGCGATAGTGACAAGTATCCGGAGACCATGGAGATAAAATGTGAAAAGATTGTGCTTCCTTGCCTGTTGCAGGAATGAGACAGCCCACAGTTCTGTGTAAAAATCTGAAATTTCTCTTGGCTTAAACATAGTAGCAACTGAACAATTTTACTCTATGATTCAAATCTTGGAGCTGTTCAAAGTAAAAGTTTCATTATAGACTCCTGTGATTTCTTAACGTTCCTAGGGAAAGAAAATTCCACAGGAAGGTGCTGGTGATGGGGAAATTCAGAAATTTGATGGAGCAGGATATGATAAAGACCTGGTTGAAGCACTGGAAAGGGACATTGTATCAAGAAATCCAAGCATTCATTGGTATGAGAATTTTCTCAATTAAATTCTTTAGCCAGGTTGGAGGGGAAAGAGCATGTCCTCTCATTAAATTGGGACCTTAACTCTTTTAAAATGGCAAACAGCCAAATGGCAAACAGCCATTTCCAAATAGGGGAAACAAGCTTCTGGTTCTAATCGCATACTAATTTGATTGCTGAGTAAGACTTTCATTCTTAACCAGTATGATATGCAAAATGTCCATTACAAGTACCTACTCAAAAGCCTAACTGCACCCCAGAGAACATTAAAAGTATTGTTTTGATGATCACCAGGGATCCTAGAAATCCATTTGCAATGGGGGAAAAACAAGGAAAACCATGGATTTTGCGTTTTCACAGAGAATCTTTAGTTTTTACATTTTGTGAAAAAGTAAAAACATATATTAACTGTTAACTATATTTTACTGAAAGTACCAGTGTCACTTATTCAGTGTGTGCAACCTCCCCCTCTTGTGGTTGATTTTTGAATGCGCTTTAAATTTACAGTGGAACCCTGTTTATCTGATCTAATTGGGACCAGGGCCAGATTGGATAATCAAGAGAATTTGCAAGAGTTTCCTACCCTTATTTCGATCCCAAGCTGCTGATGGTTCGATTAATATGGAGAGCCAGATAATGGAGGCTTGGCTAAACAGGATTCTACTGTATATCAATAAAACATGGTGTTCAGCTGATACCTATATGTACTGAGGGTAGTTCAGCGTTTCATTTGAATCAAGGAAAACCACAGATATTTGATTCTTTATTAGAGAGTTTTGGTCTTTTTAACATGGAAAATTAGGGTCCCTGATGATCACGTGAGCCAAAACAATTTTTAATTGAGTATCCTAGTAACCTTAGCTGAAAGTAATTTTTTTCCTGCCTTTCACAGGAGAGGTCAACGTAAGGCCACAGATTTATAGCAATGGTCTCAATAGGAACATACTGGCATAATAAAAAGGATAGTGGTACACACAATACTTTTCTCTGTTTTTCATGGCTTAAAAACAAAGTGAAATGTTATGCTTTGTAAATTTGTCCTGGTCTTTTGCAGGGATGACATAGCAGATTTGGAAGAAGCCAAGAAACTATTAAGGGAAGCGGTTGTTCTGCCGATGTGGATGCCTGATTTTTTCAAAGGGATCAGAAGGCCTTGGAAGGTGAGAATGCACGACCACGTTCTCCAGACTGGTCATGGCGCTTTCATGTATGTCAAGTTGTATCTACATGAGCGTAGCATCGTATGCTCATGCTTCCTTACACTGATGGTATACTGTAGTATGTATAGCTATTAGACTGCCGTAATAGCCTAAAATACACATTTATTTAGCAAAGATGGATAATTGTTTAATTATAATAAATGTGGGATTGATCCAGAGTAGCTGGGCCTCAGTAAGTGGGAGCCCAATTTGGATCTGGTTCACAACTTGAAAAAAAAAATTGTTGAGGAAGCATGTGAGCTGCTGTGTAAACAGAAAATGAAATGACCTAGCTTTTGGTTCGGGACTGATTGTCCCTTATTCAGCGAATGACTTACGATACAGTTGTGGAAAAGAAGCCCTTGAGGAATTCCACCATGATTTCAATAATTTCCATCCCACCATCAACCTCAGCCTGGACCACTCCACACAAGAGATCCACTTCCTGGACACTACGGTGCTAATAAGCGATGGTCACATAAACACCACGCTATACCAGAAACCTACTGACCGCTATTCCTACCTACATACCTCCAGCTTTCATCCAGACCACACCACACAATCCGTTGTCTACAGCCAAGCTCTACGGTACAACCGCATTTGTTCCAACTCCTCAGACAGAGACAAACACCTACAAGATCTCTATCAAGCGTTCTTACAATTACAATACTCACCTGCTGAAGTGAAGAAACAGATTGACGGAGCCAGAAGAGTACCCAGAAGTCACCTACTACAGGGCAGGCCCAACAAAGAAAATAACAGAACGCCACTAGCCATCACCTTCAGCCCCCAACTAAAACCTCTCCAGCGCCTCATCAAGGATCTATAACCTATCCTGAAGGATGACCCATCACTCTCACAGATCTTGGGAGACAGGCCAGTCCTTGCTTACAGACAGCCCCCCAACCCGAAGCAAATACTCACCAGCAACCATACAACAGAACCACTAACCCAGGAACCTATCCTTGCAACAAAGCCCGTTGCCAACTGTGTCCACATATCTATTCAGGGGACACCATCATAGGGCCTAATCACATCAACCACACTATCAGAGGCTCGTTCACCTGCACATCTACCAATGTGATATATGCCATCATGTGCCAGCAATGCCCCTCTGCCATGTACATTGGCCAAACTGGACAGTCTCTACGTAAAATAATAAATGGACACAAATCAGACGTCAAGAATTATAAATTCAAAAACCAGTCAGAGAACACTTCAATTTCTCTGGTCACTCGATTACAGACCTAAAACTGGCAATTCTTCAACAAAAAAACTTCAAAAACAGACTCCAATGAGAGACTGCTGAATTGGAATTAATTTGCAAACTGGATACAATTAATTTAGGCTTGAATAAAGACTGGGAGTGGATGGGTCATTACACAAAGTAAAACTATTTCCCCATGTTTATTCCCCCACCCCCCACTGTTCCTCAGACTTTCTTGTCAACTGCTGGAAATGGCCTACCTTGATTATCACTACAAAAGGGTCCTCCTCCCCCCACCGCCCTCCTGCTGGTAATAGCTCACCTTACCTGATCACTCTCCTTACAGTGTGTATGGTAACACCCATTGTTTCATGTTCTCTGTGTATATAAATCTCCCCACTGTATTTTCCACTGAATGCATCTGATGAAGTGAGCTGTAGCTCACAAAAGCTTATGCTCAAATAAATTTGTTAGTCCCTAAGGTGCCACAAGTACTCCTTTATTTTTTGCGGATACAGAGTAACACGGCTGCTACTCTAAAAGTTGCGGGCTTGTCACTTCATTGAGTTAGTTATGATGATGAAGTCCAGGAAGATATTTCCTATTGAATATCCTCTTTATGGCCCTGATTCAGCAAAGCTCTTAAGCATGTGATTAATGTTAAATACATGAGCAGTCCCAGTACTTAAGGCCCAGATTCAGCAGTGTACTTAAGCACATATTTGTTCTAAATACCTAACCAGTTAGTAGTTAGGGTGGCATTGTGGCTTCCCTTTCATGGCTGGAGCTTTTCTTCTTCACTTTGCCCTGTGGGAGAAGCAGACAGAATGTGGCTGTTAACCCTCTCTAAGCAGACTCGTGTGCCGGTGGTCCTGTGTGGGGAGGGCAAGGCCCCTCTTCCCTCCTAAACCCATTGGTGCTCATAGGCCAGCACTCTTCCTGACTAAACATAGGTGTCATGCATTTGCAGCCATCACTTTCTGAACATCCAAGAGTGGTTGTTTCCTTTCTCTGACCTGCGTTTGTGCCAAGAGGGTCCTGTCTTTAGTTGGGCATCCCACTGCTCCACTAGTGGTATTTAACCCTGCAGTGATTTCATCAAACCACTTAAGCCCTGCAGTGCATATTAGCTTCTTATTGGGAAACACTGGATCAACAGAGCCAAAGAGGAAGAGTAAAGAAGGCTTTATGTTTATAAAAGTTTTTAACTAGTCAGGTTTCAGAGGAACAGCCGTGTTAGTCTGTATTCGCAAAAAGAAAAGGAGTACTTGTGGCACCTTAGAGACTAACCAATTTATTTGAGCATGAGCTTTCGTGAGCTACAGCTCACTTCATCAGATGTGTGTATATATATACACACATCTGATGAAGTGAGCTGTAGCTCACGAAAGCTCATGCTCAAATAAATTGGTTAGTCATATATATATATACACATCTGATGAAGTGAGCTGTAGCTCACAAAAGCTCATGCTCAAATAAATTGGTTAGTCTCTAAGGTGCCACAAGTACTCCTTTTCTTTTAACTAGTCAGTAACTGCCAGGCTCATAGGTTGTATAGAGAGAAAGCAGCTCGTACTTCCCCCTCATTCCCCCTTGTGCATCTCTCTAGCTTAGCTAGCAATTCAGGCTCACATTGTGCACTGATCCTTATATCTTGTGCATCCCCAGTTGACGACATTCTCCCACTGCTTTGAACCCTATGAGGTCATTCACACCTGTGCAAAGTGAATGTAAAATGCTACCATTCCTACTTGGTAATGTTACACCCTGTTTACATAGGGATAAATGATGACACAAGGTGTAAGACAGTGAGCAGTTAGGCCCCTTGAATTCATTGGCATTGAATGGGGTATATTTCAAGACAGAACTTGGCCCTCTGTATCGCTATTCATTTTAAGACTGAAGCCTTGTCTAGAGTGGGTTTTTAGCCTCCAGTTTGGCCAGACTGGTGCAAACCCCTAACGTGAACACAACATGCACAGGTACAGTGTGATTTGAACTGGGGCAGTTTAGCTCTGCTTTCAATCCAAGGTCAGCGCTGATGCAAATCAAGTTGCACCAGTGTAAACCATGAGGTTAATAGATTTTAACTCCAGAAGGGATCATTGATCATCTAGCCTGACCTCCTGTATGTTCAGTACCCTCTCGTTATAACAAACCCCTCAGGATCCACACCATTCGTTTGTTAGAGCCAGGGGTTTGTTATAGCAAAAGAGCTCTTCCAGCACAGGGACTGCGGCTCGAGGTGGGATCCAGGGGCTGGGTTCGCTACTGTGAAGGGAGTTATAGCAAGGACGTACTGTACAGGCCACAGAATTGTATCTAGTTACCCCTGTGTACACCATGGTCCTCCACTAGTATTGCTGTACGGGTGGAATTCTAGCAGGGACTAACATTCCAGTGTAGACCATGCCTGGATGAACTTGCAGAACAGGAGTCCATTTATCTCTTATAGTTGCTGCCTGGGAGTTTAGGATAACTTTGGCATCCTTATAAAGAGAGGTGGGGTGTCAGCTCTCTGGAAGGAATATGATCGTTTGTAATTTAATTTACCGATGAATGTCTGTGGGAGCTTGCAATAGCTAAGTGTTAAATGGCAATAAAGGTATTAATGGTTAATGGAAAATGTAGGCACAGAGAGGCTATTGCTCTTGATGGGCATGGGGAAAAACATTTTTGAATAATTGTATTCCCGGTTGATTTGTTTTTATAGATTTCTTCCATGTCATTCTTTGTGCTCCTTGTGGTAAATTTTGTGTAGAACAGACACAATTTAATTTGCAGCATGGATAGCGTTTAACAGATATTTTATTGTTGTGGTATTTTATGTAAGATATTAATTGCAAAGCACATTATGATGTGCAAATCTAATTCCAGCTCATTTGATTACCCTTGAAACACGGTATGACTTTACCTTAGTAAACTCTTGTTAGTATGAAATCAAATCTTGCATTTGCAAAAGAAAGCTGCTCAGAAAGCTGCCATATTCGTGACAGCAGAGTATTTGGAATCTCCGTATTTCTTCTTGTCCTTTCTGGGTGGGGAAAACATTGTGTCTTTCATTACCACGATGGCTGCGGGAGGCCCACAGTTTGGAAAGCAGATTTTCAAAGTGTCTTGATGAATTCTATTTAAAGTAATTAATTAATTATCAAGTATTACTCCCCTCCTTGGGGCAGTTCTAACCCTACTAGAGAAGGGGAAATGGTCGTTACCACCACTCATTTTCAGGAACTCTTGACATGAGAGGCCTTTTAAAAACTAATGCCTTTCTTCAGTCAAGACGATTAGCAATCCCACCATGGACGCCTAATTTGGGCCCTGAGAACTTTCTGTCCATCCATAATATCTTGTACACTTCAGTGAACAAACAGGCACTGATGTAGAGGAGACTAGTGCTCTCCCACCTTGCCCTCTCTTTTACCTGGATGGGAGATGGAAGGATGGTTAGGCCACTAGCCTGGGACTTGGGAGAACTGGGTTCATTTATCTGCTGTGCCATGGACTTCCTGTGCGATCTTGGGCCAGTCACTTAGCCTCTCTGTGCCTCAGTTCCGTCTCTGTACAGTGGGGATAATAGTCCTTCCCTACCTGATAGGGGTGCTGTGAGGATAAATACAGTAGATTTTGAGACATTCAGATACTGTGGTAATGGGGGCCATGTTAGTACCTTAGTAAGAATAAATAACATGAGAAACCCACATATGCAATTAATGGTTTTAGTGAAACGAGTGCTTGGGAACAAAAAGGAGGCCCAGGCATATGGCAGAGTTATGTTTTTAAGCAATTAAAATGCAGAACTTAGGTCACATTTAGATCTAGTGCAACTCAGCTGATCTCTGTGGATTAGCATTTTGCTTACATCAGGGCTGAATTTGGGGGTCTCATCTTGTCATTTATTTATTACTCTGTATGGAATTTTAGGGTGTTCTGATGGTTGGCCCCCCTGGGACTGGCAAAACCATGCTAGCAAAAGCCGTTGCTACGGAATGTGGGACAACATTCTTCAACGTTTCCTCCTCCACTCTGACGTCCAAATACAGGGGCGAGTCTGAGAAGCTAGTCCGCCTGTTGTTTGAAATGGTAAGTCCTCAATGCTAGGGGCTTTTGTTGGTTTATCAAGCCCCTCACAGCACATTGTTGCAGGATTGAGTTCACTATCCCTGAAACCTCTCCAGTGGATGGGTGTGCACGCTTATATAGCAGGCCCTTCTTGATCATAGAATCATAGAATATCAGGGTTGGAAGGGACCTCAAGAGGTCATCTAGTCCAACCCCCTGCTCAGAGCAGGACCAATCCCCAATTTTTGTCCCAGATCCCTAAATGGGCCCCTGAAGGATTGAACTCACAACCCTGGGTTTAGCAGGCCAATGCTCAAACCACTGAGCTATCCCTCCCCCCAAAATGTATTTTGTATGATGTATTTTTGAGGATTGTGGAGTAAATTACCCTTGTTTCTAGAAGCAAAATGTGTTTCATCTATTTTCTCTGTTCCAAACTGAAGGTTGGTTTCTGAAAATCAAGGGCCAGATCCTGAACTGCAGCTGAGAAATATTTACACACAGTCTCACCCCAGGAACTGTGCTGTGTGTGTGTGTGCGCGCAAATATGCCATTTACCCTCTCCTCATCCTTATTTGCTTCTGCATTTCCAAGATGGTGCCCATTAAAACACCTTGCGATTTTTAGATAGACTGGAAACTGAATCTTCCCTCCCCTCCCAACCTTTGCCTTCACAAGAAGCACAATATGTATATTACAAATAGTATATTTTGATTGATCCCCCACCTCCTTTGCAGGATCAAGACCTAAGAAAACAATGGTCAGATGTAGAATAATCGCTATCGGTCCTCATCCTCAAAGGAAAACTGCACAACACTTTCCAAAGATGAGCCTGGGAGCTTGTGATATACCCAGGGTACAATCTAGACCAGGGTTGGCCAGCCTGTGGCTCTGGAGCCACATGGGGCTCTTTAGAAGTTAATATGCGGCTCCTTGTATAGGCACCGACTCCGGGGCTGGAGCTACAGGCGCCAACTTTCCAATGTGCCGGGGGGTGCTCACTGCTCAACGCCTGGCTCTGCCACGGGCCTTGCCCCCACTCCACCCCTTCCCGCCCCCTCCCCTGAGCCTGCAGTGCCCTCGCTCCTCCCTCCCAGAGCCTCCTGCACCCCACAAAACAGCTGATCGGGAGGGAGGGGGTGGTGCTGATTGGTGGGGCTGCCAGTGGGTGGGAGGTGCTGGGAGTGGAGGGGGGAGCTGATGTGGGGCTGCTGATGTATTACTGTGGCTCTTTGGCAATGTACATTGTTAAATTCTGGTTCCTTCTCAGGCTCAAGTTGGCCACCCCGATCTAGTCTAATGAGTATCTGTGTCTCCCTTGTCCTATAATCTTTAAACTGATTTGCTGCTGTAGCCTCTAGTCTGGACTGCTCACAAACAGCCTCCCGCATGCAAGTCACTGCCTGCTATGTCTGCGTGTGTGTGCTGCAGGGTGACCTCAGCCCACTCCCTGTCTTAAATTCTCCCCCCCCCCCCCTCCCCCCCCCCCCCCCCAGAGATATGTGTCCTGTACTGCCCAGCCCTCTCCTGGACAATACAAGTATGTTAAGTCCCCCCCTTTTTTTAAAAAGATGATGATATACCAGCTTGGTATTTCAGATAGTTCTTCAGACACCTCAATTTAAACATACTGGATTAGATAAAACCGTAAAACAAGTTTATTAACTACAAAGAGAGATTTTAAGTGAATACAAGTAATGAGGCATAAAAGTCAGAAGTGGTTATTAGAAAAATAAAGATAAAACACAACTAGCGCCTTAACTATGTTAAATGCAAAGCAAAGGTTTTCTCACCACATGCTCTCAACAGACTTACTGGCCGAACTTCTTAGGCCAGGACCCCTTCTTCTGTTTAATGGCTGCTTCCTTTGTCTCTTCTCGTGCAGTGAATTGATGGGCAGAAAGAGAGGGAGGAGACAGGGTGCCTTGGGGTGTTTGTCCCCCTTTTCTGTAGTGTCAGCCCCCCATTTGGAAAACATTTCCAGCTGAGATTCGGGAGACAGAGAGTCTACAGAAAGGGATCTTCCCAGCTGCTCTTCTTCACCCATTGGAGCTTCTTTTGTTGTCCTTCCTGCTTGATGACTTTGTTTAGTTCTTAAATGCAGATTAAGCAGAGCACATTCTTTTGTTTGAGACAGACCTGTTGCCACCTCAGTTTGGAACATGTGTTAATAACAACATACAGGGAAATTTTCAAGGGCGGCGGGTCACATAGGCTGGGGGCAGCTCAGCCTCCCCAAACAGCCAGGCATGACCCCGCCCCCTGCCATAACTGCTCCCTGCCTGTGGCTCCAGTTCTCCGGCTCCAGCACCCCAGTGCTCCGCTGGTGGGGCTGGGGCCCCGCAATGCCCGCCTTCCCGTGCTCCTGAGCTGAGGAGGCTGCGGCTGGCGGCCACCCACTGTGCCAGGGAGGCTGGGGTTGCCCGCCTTCCTGGTGCTCCGGGGATGGGGAGGCTGGGGCCATGCATCGCCCGCCCTCACGGCGCTCCTTTGGGGATAGGGGGCTAGCTGTGGCCATGGCTGGGGTGCGTGGAAGGGAGGGCTCAGCTCTGGTGGGGGATGGAAGGGGTGGGGCCTTGGTCAGAAGAGGTGGGGCTAGGGGTTAGCCTCCCCCAGCCGGCGGTTCATGCGCTGCCCATGGAAATCTTATAACTGCACATTCAGTGTTGCCGCACATTTTATCAGGACAGCATTGACGAGCAAATTGAGTCTTCAAATGATACCTTACAAGGCATACTTTGTATAAAGATTATTACAACAGTGTGTAGGGTGTGGACACAGGTACATTCTGTCACAAAGCTGAAATTCATTACTCTGCTAGTGGCTAAAAATCATGAACTGAACAGACACACTGGATTTATGGTTTATTACAACAATCCGTAACCCACTAACCACCCCTCCCCTTTTTGTCTTATGACTGCAGAGGTGTTAATGGGCCACTCTACCTTGAATGGTCCCTTAGAATTAGGGTGACCAGATGTCCTGTTTTTAAAGGGACAGTCCCGTTTTTTCGGACTTTTTCTTATATAGGCACCTATTACCCCCACCCCCTGTTGCATTTTTTCACAGTTGCTATCTGGTCACCCTACTTAAAATATATGCTAAAGAATCTGTTCCACCTTGTATTTAGCTGTGCCATTTGGAGTACCTTTCCCGGACCCAAAGAGCTGTGTGTTGCTCAAAAGCTTGTCTCTCCCACCAACAGAAGTTGGGCTGGTAAAAGATAATCCCTCACCCAGCTTGTCTGTCTAATATCCTCAGACTGACACAGCTACAACTACACTGCATACAAGAAAACAAGTAACACACACAGAGTTCTGCGCATGCTTAACTTTCGGCACTTGTGAAAGTTAACCATTGACTTCAGTGGTACGACTGTGTGTGTGTGTGTGTGTGTGTGTGTGTGTAAAGTTTGGCACATGTGGAAGTCTTTGCAGGGTTAGGATCTTAGATGAATTTTTCTGTGCCCGGGACATATCTTCCAGTTATTCAGCACCTAGCACAATAGGGCCTGAAGTCTGACTGGAGCTTGTGCTTGCGACTGCAATCTAAGTAATTGTATTTTCACTTCAATAAAGGCAAGGTTTTATGCGCCAACAACAATCTTCATTGATGAAATCGATTCCATCTGCAGCCGCAGAGGCACTTCCGACGAACATGAAGCAAGTCGCAGGGTCAAGTCGGAGCTGCTTGTTCAGATGGACGGTAATTGGCGTTTAGATACCTCAGAGTGGAGCTGCTGTTTCTCTTCTGGTTTTGTGACATGCTTTGTAGACACTTCATTGTTCAGAAATGAGTAGAGCTGGCAGAAAACAACCACCTCTTTTATTGGGGGAGGACGGGGCAGAGGAAGCGATCTCTTTAATTCAAAATGGGCCCATCTTTTGGTGAATGAGAGAGTCCAGAATATTTAATTTTTTTTAAAGTATTTTTTTTATAAACATGACATGGCTGCAAAAGTTTTGTTTAAGCCATTTTTGATAAACTTTAATTTGAAAAATGTAGCCTGCTCTAGGAGAAGCATATTTTGAACATTCATGCAGTTTAACACAGACCTTTGTGTGTGGTGCAGTGCACAGGGGGTTTCTGCAGTACAAAGTTGTGAACAAACGCCTTCCTTGATTCTCCCACGCAGGGCCTCTTTGTTGGATTTGACTAGACCAGACCTTGCATTGACGACTAGTGTCATTTCATTAATAATATGTACCATTGGATCACTGTTCTCTGTATATGTACCATTTAACATCAGCATCAAAGGAATATTTATGGTACAGGGGTCTGACCACCCACCACTCTGTCGTTGCTGTTAGTCATTGTAGGGCAGCACCTCCAAGTGTGTAGGCACGCCCAGAGGCGGATTAAGGTTTCCTCATGCCCTGGGCCAGAGCAAGTGGCGGGGGGGGACGACCCACCCCACCCCTTCTACCTGCTGTCCTGCCCCAGTTCCACCCCCCTCTGCCTGCAGCCCCACCCATGGCCCCACCCCTTTAGGCCCCTTTCCCCAGGCCCTGCCCTTGTTGCCCCCTATTCTGCCCCTCCACTGCGGCCCTGCAACCCATTTGCTACTTTCTAGCCCCCACCCCACTGGGGCCTTAAGACTGGAGAAGCTCTGTCCCCCCACCACAGCCCTGACTGCAGCGGGGAGTGAGAGCTCCCTGAGGCCGTGGCAGGTAGCGAGATCCTCCAGTCCCAGGGCCACAGCAGGGGTTTGGGTGCTGGGGCTTCCCCTGCTACCCCGCAGCTTCTGTGGGGGCCCAGGTTAGGGGCGCTGGAGCTTCTCCGACCTGCTCAGTGGTTCTGCTGGAGAGTGCGGGGGAGCTTCCCCTGCTGCCACCCTCAGCTTCTACCTGGGATGGGGTCGGAGGGCGCAGGGGCCTTCCACTGCTGTCCCCAGCTTTTGCCAGGAAGCTGGGCTAGAGAGCGTGGGTGCTTTCCCCGTTGTGCAGGGGAGCAGGGTCGGGAGGTGTGGGAGGCTTCCCCCGTTCTGCGGGAGAGTGGGGTTGGTGTGCGGGGGCTTTCCCTGCCATCCGCAGCTTCTGTGAGCGATAGGTGTGCTGGGGGCTTCCCCTGCCACCCAGGCTTCTGCCAGGGAGCGGGTTTGGTGCGCAGGGGCTTCCCCCATCCCCCGGCTTCTGCCCAGGAGCCATGTTGGAGTGTGCGGGCATTCCCCGCCACACCTGCCCAGCGCTGCTGTCGGGGAGTGGGGTTGGGGAGTGGGGGGTTTCGCCTGCCGGGAACAGCTGCCTGGTAGTGGGGTTGGGTGCAGGGGCTTTTCCTGCCCCTGCTGCCTGGTGGTCGGGGCCCCGGGCACAGGCACCGTAGGCCCAGTGGCTAGTCCGCTACTGTGCACACCACAGAACATGAAGGGACAACAGCTTTTTGCCCAGAGGGAATCAGTTTCTTTTTTAATCTAACTGCTTGGGTTGGGAGGTGACTGAAAGTTTTTTACTATCTCTTCAGTGGCCAATACAGAATAAGTTGGTCGTTTCAGTTCAGTTCATAGTGGGCAAGTGTCCACGCATCACAAAACGAGGTTGTTGGCAGTCTGGCAGCAGCCAAGAACTGAACGGTCAGACAGAATAAACTGTTCTCTCCTCCCTAGAAGTAGGTGCTGTCTCCAAAGCAGAGCTGGGGAATGTTGGGAGAGTGGGTTAGAGAAGCTTGCACTGCTGCTGCCCATGCTGTACCCATGTATTGACAAATGCAGTGCTGCCTTCTCCAAGGTTTGTCAGTCCAGCACCGTGAGCAAGCATGGTATTTGCTACAATCATTAAAATGACTCTTTTTCCTACACTGTTGGACTTGCAGGAGTAGGTGGTGCACTAGAAAATGATGACCCTTCCAAAATGGTGATGGTGCTGGCTGCTACAAACTTTCCCTGGGACATCGATGAAGCGTTGCGAAGAAGATTAGAGAAACGGATTTATATACCTTTGCCAACAGGTACGATTGCTACAAGTATTTTCCTTTAAATGTTTTTTTCTAGGAAACTTGTTCTTGACTGTATCTCTTAGGATTGTTAAGACCCTTAATATGTCTGTTCTAAACATTGCATTTGAGGGGTTAATAACTTGGCTGGCTGGTTTCTTAAAAAAATTGCCTGGAGCTCAGAAACAATGAGCTATGGTATTTCATTGCAGACCCATTGATGGGTTCTTATGTTTTGAAACCAAGTTAGTTTTAATGAGCCTGGAATTATTTTAAATGTTGCAGTCAATCCTTGAGTGATCATCAAAGGCAGCCTTTGGACTTTTTAAGAAATATTGCAAATGCATTCCCATGCCCTTGCAGATGAATGCAGAGAAATGGATCCATGAATTATCACTTCCAGGCTTAGCACATTGTAAATCACTGCTTGCCGGCCTTTATGCCTAGACTTCAAGTCACTCAAAATGTAGCAGGCTGATTGCTCTCCTGCCCAAGATTCCTTGGCTTGTATTGTCATTCCTGGCTGTCACTCGTATATCCTATTAATTTCAAGATTCGTATCACTTGAAGGTTGTATAGCTTTGTTTCTTCTTGGGACAGTGAATGCCTTGTATCACTGCATGAGCACACTAGATAACAAGATGCGTGTTCATGGTGACAGCAATTGTGATTGAGTTTAACAGGTATAAGGACATTTTAATAGGTATACAGCTTGTCTTTGCAGCTCACAGACAGTAATAGCTCATAACAGGATGACTGGCTTTATGACCAATTAGTCTAAAATTCTATCAGTTTGCTCTTGTTTCTAACTGAGCAAGACTTGCTTTTGACATAGTGTAATACACCCTGCACTTCTTACATGAGGTGGATTGCCACTGTAGTTGTGAGTTTACATTCTATCATCTTATTCCGCCTATGAAGAAGTTAAATTGTTCTGTGCATCTCCAGATGATGTATTTGCATTCATGCTTTGTCATTTGAGATCACCAGGGATTTCAGTTGGGAAAAGTTTAAACCAAATAAATAAATTGTAGGATCTGGTGTAGTGTGAATTTTATGATGTGATATTTCTAAAATGACATAAGGCCCTGGGAAAACTTAGGAAAATATTCTGTTTCAGAGAAACAATTCTGCATGTGTGCCATATGTGCATCTATGGTGTTCTGTAAATAATCAATAACCCTTCTAAAGAAAATGCCATCTCTCTGTACAGACCCTCTCTCTGGATTATAGGTAATTTTGTAAGGCACTTAAGGTACCACAGTAGTATAAATACTTTCTATATTTTCTTTTTCACTGTTCTCCGTTAGTCACCGGGGACACTTATAAAACAGGAGTGTTGTTCTTGAGATTTTGTCTGCTCATCTTGCTGCTTCCCCCTCAAAATGGTCATCCTCTGTTTTTAAGGCATCAAAGCTGGTTGCTGTAGAAATGAACATGCTGATGTAGTGTACATTTTCCCTTGCAATAAAAAACTGAAAAGAAAGCCTCTTTCTCTTCACCCCCACCCCTCAAAACAACATAAAGGGACAAACTTTCAAATGTGGGTTCTCAAAGCACAAGCGTAGGACTTGCATATGCACATGCTATGTGTGCAGAAAGGTTAAATTGGCTGTGTAAATGGGTACTTATTTAGTCAGTTACCATGCTGTGCACACAGCATCTGTGTTTGAAAATTGGCCAATGCAATTGTTTCTAAATATAATTTCTGTTTTCCATGAGGCTTCAGCAACTCTGTTGGGCCCCGGTTCAGCAAAGCACTTAAGCATGTGCTTAAAGTTTAGCATATGCTTAAGTGCTTTGCTAAATGCTCTCTACCTCTATGTAAATGGAAATATTTGTGTCTAATAAAACCATGTAAATAATGTGCAGTCAACTTCTGAACAGACAGGTGTATCACAGGGGTCAGGAGGAGAATCAGAAGTTTGTAGGATCACGCCTTTGTTTCTTGTAAGAATAATATTCCCTGCTGGTCAGCTGTGTACAGTGAGAAAATGATGCACAACGAGGTCTGTGGTTATACCAGAGACGGTATCTGTTTGTCTCAGGCACATTGTGCAGAATGAGGCAAATGGCTAAGTGCTTTCAGTCATCTGAGAAGAGTAAGCATTTGGTATGATTGCACTTCCTGAGCTGTTTTGTGGTTTTATGAAGTGTCTGTACGGGATATTTTTTAACTTCATGCTCTGCCAAAAATGTGCTCAGTTTTGTTTTTCTAATATGTGAGTACAAAGGAGATCACTAACCATAGGTGCTGCCCAGTGTTTGGGCAGGGCATGCCAGGTTCTTTTCTTTCCTGGCACCTCCTGTTGAGAGCTGCTCTAGTCTGTGATGGTGTGCTCCTTCTGTGACGCAGCCCTCCTGCTGGGTGTCACGTTGATGTCCACCCCTTCTGGAGTATAAGAAGAATCCAGCAATGGGGTAGCCCTCTAGGTAAAGCAAAGGGCTCCCAAGTCAGGGTCTTGACTCGTCTGTCTTTAGTGCCTTCTCTCATCTAGAGTGCCCATCATGGTTAGACTTCTGGCTTTGATACCCCTAGCCTAAGGGGTGGTAGGGCAAGCTGGGACCACCCTCTCCACCAGCTTCTAATCCAGGGCTCAGTAGTAAGCAGCTACATCCTGCACCCCAGAGTGCTACACTGCTGCTTCTCTGGTCACTTGCTACCTGTCCCCTCTTTTCACAACAGATAAAGTACAGTAAAATCTCAGAGTTACAAACATTTCTGAGTTACGAACAACCTCCATTCCCGAGGTGCTCATAAGTCTGAGGTTCCACTGTAAAGATTTTTAATAACTGGAATCAAAGATAAAGTCTCAAACCTTCAGAGAATCTCTAGGCTCTTCCCTTTGGCTGTGGCAACTTTGCCAAAGGCAGGCATCAGGGGCTCCTGCACTGCTCCTTCCCAGGAACTCAGAATGTATGTCAGTTCACCTCCACTGTATGCTGCCTTACTGAGCTGACCCGTTCCTTTTGTGCTCCTCCTCCTCCTCATACCATGCTTTGCAGGTATGGCCTGGTGAGGCATCCTGGGTCTGGAGCAGCTGCTTATCTCCTTCCTTGTTGGTGCTAGGTTTGTATAACCTATCATAATAAGGCTTTTCATCTGTAGTTTCCATTTAAAGCCTAGATCGTGTTTGTCTTTTTTTGAGTATGCGTGTCAGAGACTTGAACAAAAGTATTATTAAACTTTAAACAAGTGATTCTTGTATCACAGCAAAAGGTAGAGCAGAGCTGCTTAAGATTAATCTTCGGGAAGTAGAGATGGATCCTGATATACACCTTGAAGAAATTGCTGAGAAGATCGAAGGCTACTCTGGTGCTGATATAACTAATGTTTGCAGGTATTTTGTTCATTTTATTTGCAAACAAATATAAAATCAATAGTTATGTTACTCAATAAAAGAGAGCAGCACCAGGCCCTGCCCACAATAGTCGAAAGCATGCTAGCAGCAACTATGTTTAAGGCTTGAATACACTTGCTAGCACTATTCGTACAATAGGATGGTTCTTAGAAAGCTTGAAGACTGTGTCAAGATGTGACGGTGTCTGCTATGGTCGTGGGAGAGCAAACAGCCTGAGCAAATGTTTGTTACCATTGTCTATTTTCACTGACTCCTGTTTTAATCTTCTAATCTAGTATAAAGCCGGGTTGTTTGGGGTTTTTTAACCCTGTGGATTTAGGAGCTGGAACTTCCTGCTGCAGAGAGAAACAAGATATTTTACTTATTCCTATCTAATATTTTCTATTGCATTTGTGTCCAGAGACCCAATCAGGACTCAGCTGCTCTCAGTGCTAGATAGAGCTGGCTGGAAACTGGAATCCCTATTCCGCAGGATATTTCAAAATTTATAAAATATATTGCTTTGAACCAAAAAGAACAATGACATTTCCTGCAGAACGGGAATTCCAATATTTTGTTTTGAAAAAGTCAAAATGACCTCTTGTTTTGATCTTTTCCAAACATTTCAGTGGCTTCCTGCGCTCACAGGAACACTGTCAACTTTCCAGGCAGGGAGATGGGCAACTTGGGGACCCACAAGCCAAGCCTGGGAGCTTGGGATCTGTGGCTTCCAGGGCCTCCAGGCTCCCCCAGGCTTTCCAGCAGACTGCCTGGTTTCCATCAGAATTTCATCAAAATCCTTGTTACTGCAAAACATTTCAATTTAGAAGAATCAGCATTTTCTAATAGAAAAAAGTTCTGCTGGAAAACGTCCAACCCGTGCTAGAGCTAGGGGCTGAACATCAAGTACAAACGCTTGGTCCCTGCCCAGAGGAACTTACACTGTATGAACATGTCTCAAGACTGTGGTCACCCATATTTCTACTGATTAAGTGGCTATTAACCTGTGTTGAAATGACTCCAGAGTTTTGAAATCTTTGTGTTGAACTGTACAATAGTTAGGTTAAATGTTGTCCCTCGGGCCTATATTCTCCCTTGCTGGGAAAACTGCAAAAAGAGAATCCATAGCTGAAAATTCCACATGGGCCATGCTGTGAGAAATGAGCGACATTCTCTTTTTCTGGTGAGCAGGGCTTAGAAAGGGCCAGGGGAAGAGTCTACCAGATGAAAAGCGTATAAGGATCTGCAGGCATCGGTGTCCTCAGCCCTGTGGATTAATATGTCATGTGTGCTTTTTGGCTGCCACTCTGCACTTTCCAGACCAAGTGACCCTGCCAAAACTGGCAGCAGGGCTGAATTGCATGTCAAGCTGCCATTGGCTCCCCCACCAGGGACTGCACACTGCTAAGGAGGTTGAAGCCATGGAGTGGGAGATAGTGCTGCATCAGAGGGGAACAGAAGCTTGAATGTTTCAAAAAGGAGGGATCAGTTGAGCACAGTTTTTGTTTTCATGAGTTTAGTGACTGCATTGAAGTCACAAGATTCATCTCCATGAATCATTGTAAAAGGTTTTCAGTTTTATAGTTTTAATTATCTCTGCACATTTACCATATGCTTAAATGGATTTGGGTACCAATGCATTCTTTACATCAAATGAATGTAGTGATCTTGGAACATAGAAGCGAAGAAAGATGTATTCTACATCTTGGAAGTTATTGCATTCTTAAGTGTTCCTTCCAGTGAAGCTTGAGAATATAATCAAAATTCATGTGGCTCACAGCACACAGTACTGACACTTAGTTCCCATGTATTTTCCTTTGTTTCCAGGGATGCCTCTTTGATGGCAATGAGACGGCGCATTAACGGCTTAACCCCAGAAGAGATCCGTGCACTTTCTAAAGAGGAACTTCAGATGCCTGTCACCAAGGGGGACTTTGAGCTGGCTCTGAAGAAAATCTCCAAGTCTGTTTCAGCTGCAGACCTGGAGAAGTATGAAAAATGGATGGCGGAGTTTGGATCTGCTTAACCTCAGTGACGTCTGTTCTGGGCAATAATTTTTTTTTATCTTTTTCTGTTGTAAACTGTAAAATGAGTTAAAAATGTTTTAAAAGCTTTAATAAAAGGTTTGATTTTTTTTTTCCTTCTGGTGACAAGAAACCCCCCCCCCTTTTAAATTTTGTTACTCTTGAAAGGAATAAAAATGGTAACTCACACAAGACATAAAGATGCTTTCTGACTGAATAGTAAAATGCATAAATAGCAAAGGGAAAATACACTTTTGAAGATAAGCTGCACTTTTCCAGTGAATTTCAGTGTTCCCTATTTTCACACACACTAGTCTTTCATGGCCCAGATCTGTAAATCAGGCATGGGAGGGTGATGAGAGAAGCTAGCAGAGATTTGCTGCACACCTTATTTGTAGGAATTGCTGTATTTCTAGTAAGGATCGGGTTCCTTGCCCTTGTATGTGGCACTGAAGTTACTGTTCGGCTGCTGCTTCTCCTTTCATTAGGTTATTCTGAGCAAAGTAAGTGGGTAAAATTGGCCTTGTTTACAATAAGCAGAGAGCAGTTTGCATCAAGACTCAAATTGTTAATGATTTTGTTGGAAACTTTTTCAGCCTAATTTTTCTCTCACTCTCACCAGTTTTACACTGGTGTAACTTCACAGACTTCTGTGGTGTTATTCTGACTTTACGCCAGTGGAAGTGAAAGGAAAATCGGGGCACTTGATTTCTTTTGGTCAAGCTTAGGCCACATTTGCACCAGTGTAACCAAAGCTGTGATTTTTTTTAACTGATTTTAGTTGACCTTCCACTCTTGCACTATTACTCATCCCCGTGTATTTTGTTTGTGTTTTCTAGATATTTTTTATTCTTATTTATTAAACACCAATAGTGTGCTTGACTCAATTCAAGACTTAATACCAAGCCCATTCCTGCTCCTAGAAGACAGACACTGGACATGGAGCTCTCGTTTTCCTATCAGTCACAAACACTCTCTTTCCTAGACTTGGTACAGGACAACATTTGTTTACGCTGTGGAACTGTTTTTGCAGTTCAGACTTTTATGCAGTTTTCTTAAATGTGTAAAAATGCTTTGACTGGGAAAATGATTAATTTCGGTAGATTGTCTCCTACCCCAAGCCAATGTAGTGCTGAAAAAGGCTGGATTGGCAGCTTTGGCGCATGAAGGCCTCCGTCCCAGAGTGTGGCTGTCACACTGGAAGTAGCTGTGCTGGCCGCTCTCCACATGAGTTTGTGGCTCTCATATCTGACGTACCGGAGCTTCCTCTGCTAGGAACAGAGAGAGAGTTCAGTTTCAGTGGCCATCCTGTCCTTGGCCTCTCTGCTGAGGCTGTCAGTAAGGCTGCCAGTTGTGACGATGGGGATTGTAACATCGACCTGTTCTTTAGGAATTAGACCGAGTCCACTTTTCGTATAATCGCCAAACTGCTGTGGCATGCAAGCAACTTCTTGCTATAATTGACTTTGACCAGACCTAGAAAGGTTCCAACTACCATTATTACTCCACCGAGCTAGCCAGCCCTTCATAGTACCTGCGGGACATGGCCAGAATTGTTTAAATGAATTCCTAGTGCAAACACAACTCTGGTGCCTCACCCATTCACTTGTTAGGGGAGAAAGACGTCTGGGATTTATTCTAAACAGTTCTACAGCACATAACTGGTTACGTAGGCTACATTTGCAATAGTTTTGCCATGAATTCATTATCTGTAGATACCTTGGACGTAGACAGCACCTTGGGCTGAGCCTGTGAATGGTACGGTTTGCTCTTTTCAAGCAAAGGGCCTGCTGTAACTTGAATGGAAAAAATCCCAATAAATGTCCTGATGACTCTCATTCATGTTGCATTGTACTTTTGTTTGGATGCAGACTTTGGGCTCAACTGTGGCTCTTCTGGCCCAGGCCCCTGTGGCTGACTTGGGCACGATGCCTCTTGAGCTCTGGCAGTGCAAGGGGAGCACAGCTGGTGCAGAGACCTTCCAAAGGGTGCAGCATTCACTCCACTGGCCAGAGCTGGGGGAAGGGAATTGTGGGCCCTGCTGTGCTGTACCCCTGCTGGGGGAGGCTACCGGGCTCAGGGAACGCATGGACTCTCATTGTGGTCATCCCTTGAAAGGTGGAGAGAGAAGGCTCCATTTGCCCTCTTTCCCCTGGCTAGTCTGCTGCACTTGTGCAGGGCTCGGCACGTTTGGACCCCTTATGTTTTCACATATCACTAATGATATGTGTGACCATCAGACTAAATAAAGGGGCAGTCTCGGAAGTTGCAAGAGGAGCAAGTGGAAACCAAGTGTAATCTATATTGTTCTAGAATAGAATTCATCCCTACTCAGGCGGTCAGCACAAGCCCTGTGGGTTTAAATGGGATTTAATTGGTGCATTGCCCTTTGCACAAAAATGAATGTCACCCCTAGTGAATAGCTAAGCCTTTCCTGGGGGGGGGAAGGGAGAAAAGCTTTTAAAAAATAGCAAGCTTCTATAATTACTCCTTGTTCCTTCGTGGGTGGTGAAGCTGTCAAGCATTGCACTTTCCTGTAATTACTGTTGTTCATTTGATTTTAATGTTATTCTTTCATGTGGCTACTAGATGGACACTGCAGAAATTAAAGGACCCAATGAGATTCTCTAATTAGTACTACTGGAGTAGTGCCTTGGTCCCCCATTGTGCTAGGCACTGTACAAACAGAGAGAGAGAGTCCCTACCTGAAGAGCTTACAACCTAGGCAGACTGAAGGGGAATTGGAGGCAGGACGTGACTTGCCCAAGGCAATGCAGCAGCTCTGTGATAGAGCTTCTCCTGACACCCAATCAGGAGCCCTACCCACTAGATCATGCTGCCCTCCTCTGTAGCTCCATCTTGTAACAAAAGTCTCCTTTGCTACTGTGATTTGCTAGGGTTGGTTGCCTCAGTAAACAGGGGTCACTCGGGGGGAATCATAGTCATGGACTTTTCCCTCCTACCCATCCGAATTCTGATCCGTGTTTTGGGCTTTGAACATTACACTTCAGCTTCCGATCTGGTGGGTGCAGCTGTAACTCCAGTGAAATCAAAGGGGTTGTACCTGCTACAAGTGACCACAAGACTCTAACATTGCTCTTTGGGCTGCTGCACAATGCGAGTGTCCCCCGCAAGGTGCATTCAGCCACCGTGATTCAGAAAGTCTCAAATGTCCGCATGTTCTTTTGTGTCATGTGAGGCAGTGACCCGCTTGCCAATGAGAGCCCTGGGAGGATGGGGTGATCTTAGGAGATCATTACCCTTAGCTCCTCACTCAAACTGCCACTTTAAAGTGTTAAGCCATTATGTCATGTCATCGGAGCCATATGTGAAACAAAATTCACTGTGGTGGGACTTAAATGTTCAAACATCCACACACGCAAGACCAAAATGTTACATCACTGAGCCCCCGATCATGAGCCTTCTCTCCCAGACCTCAATCAATTTTCTCATGTTGATGGTGCCCTTATAGAAATGTATTTCACAGCTGCAGAACAGACTTGTGAAAATGCCCCCAAATCACAGATTTTATTCTTTATCTGTATCATGGTAGAGCTCAAAGGCCCCAGCCAGGATCAGGGCCCCATTGTAAAACCACACTCTAAGAGTCTCTGCCCCAAAGACTTTGCAAGATAAGGCCCTAATCCTGCATTGCAGCTCCCTGCAGATAGATCCTTGAACCGTCACAAAGCCCCAGTGAGGCCAATGGGGGCTCTGCAGGAGTCTACCTCACCTACCAGCTTGCAGGATGTAAGAGTGAATGGGGAGGGAGGGCAAGGCTGACCGTGACAAGAGCTCATGGTTACCTAGATTAGCTATGGGCACAATTAGCAGGAATCAGTTTACTTAAAAAAAAAACAAAACTCTCTGCATTTGTGACACAGTAAGTCATCGCTTTCATTTGGTGATGCCTGAACTACCATGGGCACAAAGTCCAAATGAACCACAATCTGGGATAACGATTGGATCATTTTGTGTATATATATGTATTTTTGTTCAATGTGTGACCTCTCAGTATGTTGTACCTACATTACAGGGGAAATTGTTTTAAAACAGTATTAAGGTATCTTTCCAAACATCTGCGAACATCTCTCCTGCTGGCACTGTTAATGTCGTAACCTTAACACATTGGTTGTATTGATAAACATGGAGAGTCTTTCTCTGTTTGTTCTCGCAAACGTTTTCCTGATGTTCAATCTAGGAGTCTCCCACCTGAGAGTGAGATTTTTTTCAGCATGTGGTGTTGACGTTTGAATCACTAAAACCCTTGGCAGCCAGGGACTGATGTTCACAGAATCTGTGTTTTGGATCTAATCATCAGTCATACTTTCCATTCTCGGCAGGCCTTTTGTGGCCACAAGCTATAAAACAGTGTATGCTGCATGGCTGATGCTGATGGAGGAAATGGGAAAGGCCCTCTCTGATTTTCAGCAGAGAGTTAATGCCCTGCTCAGACCTTACACAGTTGTTTAGCTCCACATTTTTACCTGCTCCTGGGATCTGAAAGTCTAATCAGGCACTCAAGAAGCTATATGATTAACAGACCCCATCTGGAGCAAAACCTATGACACCTCCTGTTCTGCCTGGTGGTGAACAAATCCACTTGGGATAGTGACTGCTACCTCCGGGTGGAGCACCCACTCGTGGTGAGAGGAGAAGACCCTGCTTAGGTGATCTGCTAGCATGTTCTTGGCACCCGGAAGGTGACACACTTCTAGATGAATTCTGTGGTCGATGCAGAAGTCCCAGAGATGGAGTGCCTCTTGGCAGAGGATCACGCTCCCTCTTGTCTGTTGATGTAGAACATTGAGGCTGTGTTGTCCGACAGGTGAGGTAGGAAGACCGCACACACTTTGTGTACTGCCCTGAGGTCTTTGAAGTTTATGTGTAGCGTCAACTCCTCTGGGGACCACATAACATGAGTCTGGAGGGTGCCAAGGTGTGCAAGGGTGCCGAGGAGTCCGAAACCAACTCGACTAAGTGAGGAGTGCTGACAAAGGGAATTCCTTCCAGGACTTTCCAGGGGTAGGTCCACCATCGCAGCGAGGTAAGTATCATTGCAGGGATGGTAACGACCTTTTCCAGGTAGTCCCTGGACTGGGAGTAGACCATCGCCAGCCATTTCTGCAGGGGTCACATCCGGAGCCTGGCGTGGTGCACCACATATGTACACACTGCCACGTGACCAGGGTGCAGGCAAACTCTGGCCATGGTCAGAGGAAATGCAGAAACTTCCGCAATGAGGTCCATCAGTGCCCTGAATTTCTCCAGCGGCAGGAACACCCTGGCACAGGTCGAGTTGAGCTCCAGTCCGATGAACTTGATCCTCTGCACCGGAACCAACGTGGATTTTTTGTAATTTACCAGCAGGCTGAGGCAACGGCAGGTGGCTAACAGCATCACGGCATCCCTTTTGGACCTGGGACTGGGAACTGCCCTTGACTACCCAGTCATCAAGGTATGGGTAGATCTGGACACCCCGACATCTGAGGTAAGCAGCCACCACCGACATGCACTTGATAAATACCTGTGATGCAGTCGCTAGGCCAAATGGGAGGACCGTAAACTGATAGTGGTTGGGACCTACCATAAACTGGAGGAAGCATCTGTATCCCTCGAAGATGGCGTTGTGGAAGTACACATCTTTCAGACGGAGGGCGGCGTACCAGTCTCCTGGATCTGGGGGGGAATGATGAAGGTCAGGGAGACCATGCGAACTAGGAAGCAGTTCAAGTCTCGCAGGTCCAGGATAGGTCGCAGACTGCCCTTGGCCTTTGGGATTAAAAAGTAGCGGGAATAGAACACCCCTGTTCCTGTACTCTGGAGGAATGACCTCCATCACACCTAGCTGCAGTAACCCCTCTACCTCCTGCGCGAGGAGACTCTCATGATAAGGGTCCCTGAAGAGGGATGGGGAGGGGGAGGGGGAGTGGGAAGGAGGGGTAGAAAATAACTGAAGGGTGTAATCCCGCGCCACCGTACTGAGGACCCATTGGTCCAATGTTATAGGTGCCCATGCAGGGAGGAAAGGAGAAGAGCGGTTGGCAAAAATAGGGGAGGGAGGATCCTGAGAACAGTCCAGTCAGTAATCCTTGGGCATACCTTCAAAATGAGCACTTGCCTGCCTGCGTATTGGGGTCGAGCTTGACTGAGAAGCCTGTGGAGGCTGGTGGCTAGGACGCTGCTTGTAGCCTCTGAATTTCTTACGGGGAGGCTCCTGGTGAGAGTGGCTCCCCGGCCCTGAGGCTGCTGCGGCTTAAACTGCTTGCAGGGAAGGCCGGGCACATACAGGCCCAGCGTTTTAAGGGCCATGCGGGAGTCCTTTAGGCCATGGAACTTGTTGTCTGTCTGTTCCACAAACAGGGCTTGCCCATCGAAGAGAAGGTCTTTCATCGACTGCTGAGCCGCCGTGGACAAGCCAGAGAGGAAAGGCCAGGATGCCAGGCACATGCCAACGGCCAAGGCCATGGTTCAGGCAGCAGTGTCTGCTGCATCCAACGCCACCTGGAGCATCGCCCTGGCCGCAGTCGTGTCCTCCTCCATAATATCCTGGAACTCCTTCCTAGAAGCCTCAGGAAGAAGCCCTCAAACTTGGCCATGGCTTGCCACATGTTAAAATCATAGCGTCCTAGTAGGGCTTGATGGTTGGCTACCCTCAACTGGAGACAAGAGGACGAATAAACCAAACAAGTCTATTCTCTTGGAGTCTTTGTTCTTAGGGGTAGCCCCGGGTTGACCTTGTCACTCCCGGTGGTTAACTGCTTCTACCATTAGGGAGTTGGGAGCAGGGTGGGTGTACAGCTACTCGTGGCCTTTGGATGGCACAAAGTACTCGCACTCAGCCCTCTTGGAGATGGGTGGCAGGGAGGAGGGAGTTTACCACAGGGCATTAGTGAGCTTAGAGACCCCATCATGAAGGGGCAGAGCCACCCTGGCCAGTGCTGTGGAGCAGAGGACATCGAAGAGAGAGCATGAAGGCTCCTCTAGCTCCTCCGCCTGAAGACCCAGGTTGGCAGCGACACTCTTCAGTAGTTCCTGGTGGGCTTTAGCATCATCCGGAGGAACCAGGGGAGGGAGCCTCATTATAGCCTTTTCCGGCGACGATGAGGAAGATGCCAGTGACGTAGGGTCCTCCAAGACCATTCGTGGCCCAGTGGCTTGTTCCCCTGCTCCCTCTTGGACCTGCGGGGTCCTCACGCCTGAGGCTTCATGCACCGGAAGAGGATGGGAGAGAGAGGCAGCTGATCTCTCTGAGGCTCCAGACACCGAACAGGCGGCATGGGAGGGCTGGGTGAACCCCCACAGGTTCCATGGGTACCTCGGCACCGGCCACTGTGCCTGAGGCCATGGGGCCAGTTTCGGTGCAGACAACATAGCCGGTACTGGAGCTTGTCCCGCCATCAGAGAACCTTGCTCCAAACCAGGCTGGATCCTGAGCAGTCGCTCTAAGGTGACCAGGATGGAGCGGAACGGTGGCTTTGTCCTGACTGATGCTGGTCTTAGGAGTCCGATCAAGAGTGGGGTCTTAGGGACCAGTGCCGCTCAACGGATCTGTGATGGCTTGGAGCCGGTGATCTACATCTTGCACTTGCTGAGTGGTACCGGGATGAGGAGCAGGACCAGGAGTCAGAACGGGCCCAGTGCCGGGAAACGCCTACCTGCGGTGATGCCCTCCTAGGGGATTGGCGACGGTCCGAGGAATGGTAACATCGATCCCTCCACAGATCCCTGGAGCAGTACTGCAGTCTCGGAGATACTGGGTGGCGGGATCGGTACTCCTGCTGGGGGGTGTGTGCCTGCAAAGGTCTGCGCCTGGTGGCCAGTGAGCTGCGCCTTGAGCCTCTCTGCCCATGCCCAAGGTCCAGGGACCGAAGGGGGCTGCGTTGCGTCTGCCTTTCGTGGTCAGATGTGTGGTGGCTACGGGAGGGCAAGTGCTGGCGGGACGTCCCCCACGATGGGGAATGGTGCTTCTGAGTTGGGAGACCAAAGTGGTCCGAATGCGGGTTTACCCTGTGACCGGGGAACCACAGGAGCTGGTGTGGGTGGCACTGGGAGGGACATGATCTCCTGCGCCACCTGCAGGGTCTCTGGTGTGGACGGTACCTAGAGCTGATGGAGGCCTCTGCCACTATCCGGGGTAGCTGGCAGGAAATAGGTTGGGCTACATCGCTCCACCGGAGCTTGGACCCAAGATCCCGACATGGATGAAGAGTTGCCCAGCATGGGACCTTACTCACATCCAATCTTATCCTTTCCCTTGCAGGAGGTTGGAGACTAGCCTCACCCTGCCTTCTTGGGCTTCTTGGTCGGAGCTACAGATCAGGACCGGTGCCGGCCAGTGGACATTCCCGGGGGGGTGCTGCGTACCGAGGTCACGGTACTCAGTGCTGAGTTGGAGCGTTGCTCCGGTGCTGGGGTGAGGGCCGACTCCATGAGGAGCGCTTTTAAACGAATATCACACTCCTTCTTAGTCCTTGGCTTGAAGGACTTGCGAATTTTGTTCTTCTCACTAATGTGCCCTTTGCCCAAGCAACACAGACAACTGTGTGGATCACTAATGGGCATGGGCCTCTTGCAGCGATCACAGGGCTTCAGGTCTGGGGACTGGGGCATGCCCCATCCCGAGGCAAAGTCCTGTTCAGGACCTACAAAGTCTCTAACTATAGCTAAGGGATTTATAAAGACTAACAGAAAACTCTATACGCTATCATACAAGAGATAACTAGTTTGTACGAACGAGCAGCAACAGCACTGGCTGAAGCAGCCACAGTACCAGCGCCATCTCTGGTGGCAAGAAGGAACTGAGGGTGGGGGGAACTGGCAGAGCCCTCTATGCTG
Organism: Caretta caretta; assembly: GCF_965140235.1. Taxonomy (NCBI): domain Eukaryota; kingdom Metazoa; phylum Chordata; order Testudines; family Cheloniidae; genus Caretta; species Caretta caretta. The sequence goes on along the minus strand of NC_134206.1, from coordinate 47,731,981 downwards.
CAGCATGTGTGCACCGCTCCAGGGGGCGCCAGAGCCGGTACGCTACAGGTACTGCTGAGGGAAAAACTTCCTGCACCGGTGCATGTGGCGAGCACACGCACCTAAGTTGAATGGACGTGAGCAAGCATTTGAAGAAGAACTTCTGAAGCCAGTTCACTGTTCAGCTGACAACCCCATGGTTGAAACTACAATTCCTCCAGTTTCAGCTGTTTACTGTGGCAACTCTCACGCCCACCACCGGTGGTTTTATACAAGTTTTATTCCATCATGAGCGCACCGAGAGACTGCCTGGCTGCATACCTGCCACTGGCTAAGGAATGGTGCCTTTGCTATGTGGACACCTGAGTCAAATCAGGCCCCATCCACCCATGATTACAACCACTTACTTTACATTGGTGAGTAATGAATACCACTCACACTTTGCTCTCTCCCAGGTTTTCACTTATGCACAAATGGGCAATAATATAATTTGTATTATAGTCATGCTCAAAATGTGCCAACCACTGTAATTGCAGATAGGAATAACAGTCCCTAATTGCAGTTTACATTCCTGGACCTGATTCAGGACAATTTATTCCAAAATTGATGGGAGATTTTTTTCACATTTCCTCCTCGGTTGGTTTCACATGATCTCATTGTTTCTCTAGCTATCCAGATAGTTTGGCGCACTCTCTCCCTTTACAAGGTGTGTGCACGTTCTTTCATCTTCAGTGACCAGAGCAGTATGGTGCAACTTTGTATTCTCTTTTTTTAAATGGACATACTACAGGTTCTATGTGAAATTACCTTCCTTTCAGCTGGTGGAATGGGTCAACAGGTTCAGCAATGGAAAGAACAGTCCTTTGGTCAGCAAGCTTCATTCTTGAAGTGTTGAGAATATGGTGACCACAAAACACCTTTAAAAAAGTTAACACAATTAGAAAACAAACACACACAACTTGGGCTCAGGAAACCTGGGGTCTCATGTGCCCTCTCCTCTGACAGTTAGGAGTGTCCCTGCTTTTCCACCTCCCACTTACACAGCTGCTGTGCGGTTGTGCTGAGCTTTATGATCCCCAGATGCCTTGACATGTGTGTAGATGTTTTCATGTCTCTTCACAGATGTCTTTCACACATGGATTGGTTCAACAGGCACCTATCTTGGTTAGCAGTGGGTGTTCTTGTATAGGCTGTTTGTGCCATGTATAACTGAGCAGGTTGAGTGTATGAGATAAAGTGAAATAAAGGTCATTGGGCTGGTGAAGGTGAGAGGAAGCGTGCGGAATAGCAATTGGGTGGAAAGTAACAGAAACCATAGCAACTCTGTGAAGGGTTTATAAATATAACAAAAGAAAAGGGAATAGCCTGAAGGAGCTGCTGTGCTGACAACACGCTGCAATGTGCATGTTGATCAGAATAATGCCATATTCACCTCTGGGCCAGTACATTTCTGTACTGTAACAAACTGTGTCTGCTTCCGAGACTGAAGGAAGAACCACCTCAGTCACTAGCTTCTTATCCTGCCTGGTTTCTCAGTGCTTTGCTGGTCTCCATATAGGATTGCGAAGGACGCCAAAAGGGCTCTTTTATTTAGGCTGTCATGGAATCACAGGCTCAGTGTCCTGGAACTGCTCTGTATGAAGCCAGACAGGACTCTGGCGTAGCATGCCTCAGCCATTGTCGCCAGGGCATGAAGCCTTTTCGGCTATGGCCTTCCTGGGTCCGACCCCCGTTCTCACCATGCACTTCCCATAGCGACTCCCCCTGGACGGGACCCCAGGGGAAGCCACAGGGACCATGCACCCCAACTTCACAGTCAGCAGTGACTCTCAGAAGGGTTTATTAGTCAACAGGAACAAAGCATAGAACAGAGCTTGTTAGCACAGAAAGCAGGACAATTCAGTAAAGTCCATCTTGGGGAAAGGGAAACCCAAGCCTTGGGGTCCTGGCCCTCCCCCTTGAGTCCCAAACAGGTGACTGAAACAGTTCCAGCTGCCTGGCCCCAGACACACCTGTTGCCCCTTCTCTTCCTTTGTCTCTTTCCCCAGCCAGCAGGTCACCTGATCTGCTTGGACACCTCTGGCTAATTCTTTCAGAAGAGGGGGCTTGGTCATCAGTTGCCAGGCTACAGAGTGTCAGCCATTCTCTGTCCCAGGCAGCCAGGCTGCAGTCACACCTGCCCTCTAGGGATCACTGAAATTATCACACACTCTTATTCCAAATCCTAAATACTTGAGTAACACATAGGGGAAACTGAGGCATGCACACACTATTCAGAGAAGACATTAAGAACATTCCCAGTTTGTCACATTTGCATATTTGACTTCCAGCTCAGATTTTCTTTAAATGGCTCATTGGTGTTCCTTGATATGATAAGGATGATGAATAAATAATAATACAGTGATGTATTATTGTAGCACCTCGCAGCCCCAGCTGAAATAGGGGCTGCCTGGTGCTGAGTACGAATATATAGTAAGTAGTGATCTCCTCCTGGAAGGGCTTACAAGCTGCATAGATAAGACAGACAAAAGATGGGAGGGGAAACAGGTGAAGTGACTTGCTCAAGGTCATATAATGCGTCAAAGCCAGGAATACAACCCAAGTCTCTTGACTCCCAGGTCCCTGGACCATGTTACATGCCAGTCTTAGCAGAACTTGTTAAAGAAGATGCCATGTGATGACACTGTTGATTATAAACATACTTTTTGCTAGTTTGATTAAACAGATGCGACCCATGGGATGCGAGGTTCTATAGGGGAATTCATTTACAGTGTTCGTACAGTGAAGGTTAGCATATTGTCAGCATATGGCACAATTGTTTAAAATAAATATTTGATTGTTTTTAATTTATGCTTGTGCACTAAGGTCCCTGAACATTCAGATCCCTTTGTCGATCATATCTAAATAGCTACCTAGGCATTTATACCACACTGCTAGGAAACTCTGCCCCTCCCTCCTAGCTGGGGATCTGAGCAGTGATTCCTACATTTTTCCTCTCCAGACTGGATTCCTGTGTCTCACTATATGTGGGTGAGAAGGTGACAACAAGGCAGAGGCCCAGGCTCATAGAAAAGGCTTCACTGGCCACTGGCCAAGGCTGCCAGGAGCACCTGGCCCCTATGTTCTCCATTCCAGTCTGCTTCCATTGCAGTTCAATGTCCTGGTCCTGAGCCTAAAAGCCATCAAATGAGCCAGCTCTCAACTCCGCTCAATCAGTGACTGTACCTCCGTCCACAGCCACCGAGGGAGCTACGCTCCACTGGGACACTGATGCTTGGAAAAACCAGAATGAAGCATGTGAGAGCAAGACAAATTGTTCTGGGTCTCAGAGAACAAGCTTCAAGAGGAGATCAGGCTAATCTAGTCTGCTTGTTGTCAGGGCATGCTGATCCCCATGTCTGGTAACATGCTTCCACCATATTCAAATTCATGGAGGGTGAGGGGCAGAGAAGAAGAACACCCTGTGCCCAATGGAGAGATACCAAGCATAGCTCCCTCTGCCATGGATGGGAGAAGAGCAGGAAACTCCATGACGTTCACTAGGGACCTTGCCATGCAGATCTAATTTATCTGGGAAGCGCTTAGCCACAGTGGTGGTGATGGGCCCAAGAGAAAAGCCTACGCTAGGTCCATCACCAGATCATCTGGGTGCCTTGAAAACTCTAAAAGCAGGCACCTTAAGAGATCTCTCTCCAGGTCATTCCAGGCCCTGGCTGGGGTT